>NC_073746.1:92881074-92996074 GCF_029784135.1 Toxorhynchites rutilus septentrionalis | reverse complement strand
GTGTTAACATTGTCAACATATCTTTATATGCCTTCCTTTTCCTGAAGAAAATATGTCACCCTTCTAAACTCGAGTAGACCGCGAGTTATCGGTTTTCTACATCATTAACATTAGAATTAAGGAAAAATGTTTATATATACTTGTAACAATACAGTGAGGAGTTTGGCTCCCTTAAACTTATGTAACTGGTCTGTAAAAAACAGAAAAATATTATTTTCAACAGTGCGACGAAACCAATCTCACTACTCCGAAACCATTCATCACGCGGTACTCAGCCCTCTCGGAGGCAAAATCCAGCAGTTGATTTAGGTGTGATGATGTTCATGTTTTCCTTCCCGAGTGGCAAGACGAGAGACATCCGAACCAATGACGGCGACAACGGAATTCCTGTGGGACAAAACATTGATACAAGAAAACTTGGAAATCAGCCATCGAAAGCAGGAGGTTAATTTTGAAAGTGGGAAACAGAGAGAGAGCAGGATAAAGAAGAAAAAAAAATGAAGAAGAGACAGTAGGTGTTGTTTTCAATCTCGCGCGCTTCGCCAAGGTGAAGTGCAATCACTGAGCACAACATGAAGGAATTGTGAAGGGAAGAGATATCGGGGACTATATTTCACTCAAACAGATAAATTATTGAACTGTGAGCAAAGGCGGGCAAAACTTGCGACCAAACGAAATCATAATGACAACCCGGGGATGGATCACTGCCCCGGATCCAGTTCGTTACAGGCTACCTTGGTGCAGTCGGACAATGGGACACATTACGAAAACTGGAACTGATCCCCGAGCTAGGGCTCCGGAAACATTCCCAACGAAATTGTCCCACTATCTATCGCACGACAATGAAAAACGTGTTCCAAATGCTGATTTGCATAAAGATAAATACAAGATTGTATTTATTTCGTGTCCATCAAGCTGGCTGACCGCGAAGTCCTCCTTTCGCTGGTTCGTCGAATGTTCACCGTTCAGGTCGATCTGTTTCCTCCCAGACGTCCTTCCCGAAGCAGATGGATATGTGTATGAGAAATCGGTCATGATATTACTTCTTCCACGGAACAGATCGCTGAAGAAAGGGGGATGATGGGGGTAAGTGGATTCAGCACACAAAATGGGAATCCGCGAGAAAGGCTAATGAAAACTTAATAAATGCAACGATGGCGTGGGCGTCGTCTGTCGAGTTTTGAATAAATTTCGCCGAATGCAACCGAGATCTCCCATGGACTGACGCAGCTTGACGAAGGGGGCATTCATTGTGAGTGCACAAGCAATGTGGCAAATTTTATCTTCAGCGCAAACTGTGTCACGATGCAGTGGGGCGGTGTTGATTGGGCAGATTTCGATAACGAACGGTTTTTCGCTGATCAAGAAAAAAATGTCAAAATTAACCAACACACACTGTTGTGATAATTAAAGAAAAATACAAATGTTCAGTAAGCTTCATCTCCGAATAACTATAAGAGCGGTGATGAATTGAATCCTCCAAAGTTCAGAAATTGCTACAATATTTGAGCGACCCCATTGAGAACGAGCCACACGCACATATATCACACCACAAGTGCCATAAATCTCGGCTGAAAATTATAAATTTTCCAACCTGCTAACCACCCGCTGGGCGCCAGGTATGTTGCAAAATAAACCTTAAGTATTATTAGTATTGTTATTATTATTATGTGTGTTGAGATTCTTCCGTCGAGTGGCGGTGGTGTTGATGGAGTAAGGAGTGAAATTGGGAGCGCGGTGGGTTAACGTGTAACTCCACCTGACTCACCTGCAGTGATTGTTAACCGAAACGGTTCACCCATCTCGGGAAACGCCATCGTCGCTCGTCGTCTTGGCCATTCCGGAGGAGGTGGCAGGATCATTTCACCGAAGCACGCCAGAGAAAGCGACAGCCACGGGACATGGAGAGAGGGTAGGACGACAACTTTACCGACGGAGCATAAATATAAATCGAGTTATAAATCTGCGAAAACGCGCACACAATTTCCTCTCCTCAGTGTTTGCCATCACTGACTGTGGTGGCGCATAAGCCCGCGACGGCTTTTTCGCGAGGCTGTTGCTTCAAACTGTGTGACACGATCGCTTCACATATGCGGCTAACCAACCGGGGTTTCGGTTACGGGGGTAACTTACACTGGCCAGCTTATTCGCGATCGACGTGGTAATGAAGAAATAAACAAACTAGTTTCGGGAGAATTATCCTGCTGGATGGGGAATGTTTTCGCTCGAACATTCGGCGTTTGTTTCCCGAGGTGCGATGTTTTATGGTTTTCTTTCAATCTGTGCGCCTCGGGAATGCAAGGCAAAGCACATTTGCCCGTTATTGGCTGAATGGCAAGGTTTTGATTTGTGAGATCATTAAATCGGTGCATTTATTATTAGCAGCAATTGAAACAGCGAAAACCGCTCATGCTGTGCGGATTATATCGAATGCATGTTTTTTTTTTTTTTTTTTATTCAAAATATATATTTTTATTAAGGCTCATATGGCGTCAACCTGACGGGGCCGGGAGTTCAATATTTCGACAATGTTTGCCTTATAACTATGTTAGTAATATGTAACCGATTACTCCCGGTTGGCTCGAGGTTAGTATTACAAGTGTTTTCGTAATTGTGATGTTGCTGTCTTCAATGATCTGTACCTGTGCCCGACACGGGATACTTCCTTTTGGGATGCAGCTGACCATTAATCAGCAACGCCCCCTAGTCTGTACCCCATATCTAGCGTGGTGCGTCTTCTCGAGGAATCCAGGATAGAATGGTCACTAGCCGGCGCAATCATCAGCTCGTGTAGAGTTGTCATGAGCGGTACAACCTTTGGCTTTTGTTGAATCATCAGTGGACTGCACAACTTTGGCCCGTGTATCTGTAAAGAGTGTGTATGTATTGCCGCGACTAAGTAAAAGTTTATAGATCGGATAGGAGGGATATGAAACGGGGACACAACGAAGGAAACATCATTAAACGTTGACATCGGCGTTTCTGAGGAACAGGTATAGATGAAGCAGAAGATCAGGATCACGGCTACCTAAGATATCCCGGACGGGGATCTCCGATTGTCTGCCTTTTGCTCTCAGTGCTCTAGAGAGCTGGGAGCGAGCAGCATGGAACCGGATACACGACCAGACAATATGCTCGATGTCGTGGTAGCCATCGCCACAATCACAAAGATTGTTTGCTGCGAGCCCAATGCGATAGAGATGCGCGTTTAGGTTGTAGTGATTGGACATAAACCGAGATATCACGCGAATGTAATCACGACCGACATTCAATCCCTTAAACCAAGCTTTCGTCGAAACCTTAGGGATAATCGTGTGTAACCAACGACCGAACTCATCTTCACTCCACATGCGCTGCCAACTTACAAGCGTATACTGACGAGGAATGTGAAAAAATTCGTTATAAGCAATTTGCCTTTCAAAAAGTGTGCCTTCTGAAGCGCCCACCTTAGCTAGCGAGTCCGCTTTCTCATTCCCCGGAATCGAGCAATGAGAGGGAACCCATGCTAAGGTAATCTTGAATAATTTTTCGACCAAAACACTCAATAGATGTCTTATTCTTGTTAGGAATTAAGATGAGCGTTTATCAACTTTCATTGAGCGGATTGCCTCTATTGAGCTGAGACTATCTGAAAAAATAAAATAATGGTCGATGGGCAATGTTTCAATGATCCCTAAAGCGTAGTATATCGCACCCAGTTCAGCGACATACACGGAACAAGGATCTTTGAGTTTGAAAGAGGCACTGGAATTTTCATTGAAGATGCCGAAGCCAGTGGACCCGTTTATGCATGAACCGTCAGTAAAGAACATTTTATCAGATCTAACTTTCCCATATTCTGCCGAAAATATCTCCGGAATATAATCGGAGCGTAGATGATCTGAGATTCCATGGATCTTTTGTCGCATGGACAGATCAAAATTGACAGAGGAATTGCAAAAGTATGGGAAGCAAACTTGGTTGGAGATGCCCGGTGAAGGGTGCACTTCATGGGTAAGGAAATCATGGTACAAAGACATAAAACTTGACTGAGGAGTCAGTTGGAGTAGATTTTCGAAGTTATCAATCACCAATGGATTCATGATCTGGCAACGGATGAGAAATCTGTAGGATAATTCTGTGAACCGAAGAGTAAGCGGGGGTACTCCTGCCAAAACTTCGAGACTCATCGTATGTGTCGAATGCAAACACCCCATGGCTATACGCAAGCAACGATATTGTATTCTCTCCAGCTTGAGAATATGATCGGAAGCAAAAACTGCCATATTCTAACACTGATAATATCGTTGTTTTGTACAACTGAATGAGGTCTCCTGGATGGGCGCCCCACCATGTTCCGGTTATTGTTTGGAGAAAATTGATTCTTTGCTGGCATTTCTGTTTCAAATACGCAATGTGTATTCCCCAGGTACATTTAGAGTCAAAATATACTCCAAGGTATTTGAAAAACATCGAGTGCCTGATCGCTTTGCCGGATAGGTGAAGCTGGAATTGGGCGGGTTCGTGCTTCCTAGAAAAAACGACCATTTCGGTTTTCTCCGTAGAGAATTCGATACCCAGCTTGAGAGCCCACGTGAACAGGTTGTTCAGGGTATCTTCCAAGGATTTTTGCAGAACGGCGGGATTAGTACCAGTGATGGAAATAACTCCATCGTCTGCAAGTTGTCTCAACGTGCAATCTCTAGTTAGACAATCATCTATATCATTGACGTAAAAACTGTACAAGAGGGGGCTTAGGCAGGAGCCTTGTGGCAGGCCCATAAAACTGTATCGAGAAGATTTCAAGCTGCCATGATTGAAAAACATGTGCTTTTCTGAGAGTAAATTTGCATACGAATGCATGTTTGTAAGTGGATTTTTCTTCATATGATTTTATGAACTTCAGCATTTATTGTTCATCAGAGAAATATATGTAACTTGCACGTTTTTTAAATGATGTTGAAAAGTTAATTTTTTGGTAACATTTCGGAGGGTCAGCTATTGACCGAAGGAAAGTAGCAAAAATTATGGATTAACAGTTTTTTTTCTTTCTAATTTTGAGTACGATTTACATTTTAATAGTATATTTTGTTTTTAATGAAGCATTGAGATATGCAAAACACTACTGCTTAATTGGTCTAATTCAACTGATTTGTGTTCCGTTTTTGTTCGCATTCGTAAGTTATTTTAACCCTCCTGTACTCGCGTGCAAAATCATAACACGTATACTAGCGCACGGTGTCACAGACCGAAAATTGAACTTCTCTGAAATGTTGCCATTGTGTATTTTTCAGGCTTAATTGGCATTTTTCGAAGACGAGGGTATGACTGAATGAAAAAATTCCGAAAAATATGTTTTCTTTGTCTTTATTATGTTTTAATAGCCATCTAATTGTGCCTCCTCAAAATAGAGTAATTTTTGATACTCCAACATAAATAACGAAATTAGAATTTTTCAGTATTTTTAATTAAAAGTAAGCAACTGAATGTAATTCATAGAAGCATAAAGAGCTATGAAATAACACAAAAACCGTATTAATTGATTGTAATTTCATTGGAGTAAGAATCAGAACATAGCATAACTGCATGCTTGAAACAAACATATTTTTTACATTTCATGCAGTTGTTGCGTGTTTTTCGGGTCTTTTATCGAAGAGAAGAATGTATAAGGACCTTCTAGATAATTACCAGACGATAAAGGTTCTGGAATATAAGGTTTGCATATTTCTAATATTTTTTGTCTCTGTTTTCTTGGTAAACTAAGTATTAATACCTTTTTTAGATGGGGCATAAAAAGATGATATAAAAGGATTTAGTAACTTCGTTTTCTTTTTCTTGTTTTTATGTCGATACTGTCCATTATTAAAACAAATATCCCCGAAACTGTAACTGTTAAAAATTACCATAAGCTACTGATTAGTTTATAGTTCACTGTTTACAATTCTTCCACAAGTGAAATTCTTTCACAAGTGTGTATATGTATGACCATTATATTTAGCGAATAACTATACGAAAGTCAAACATTTATATTTTCCTTTTAACGTATGAATCTAACGACGAATATATCGACAAATAGTTAATATATGGATCCGTTCAATTCAGTTACAAAAGGGCCTTAAATCAAATAAGAATAGTCCTCTAATGATCTTATGCATTATATTCAATAAATATTCCACGCCATTAACATTAATTCATTCATTTTATTCAACAATAATGAAAAAAGGCACTTGTCCAAAAAAGTTACTCCTATACTCGCGTCGGTGTGTCAGACCGAAAGTGTTAAAAAAGTGGCACACGTCCCCTTCGAACCAACACATGCGATACGCTGAACGATGACGAACGACGAATAACGAAGCTAGAGAGAATCGCAAAGTCGTAGCGTTGATATTTTCTGAGAAATGAACGAATTATTATATTTCTCGGTCTGACAGACCAATGCCCGAGTATAGGAGTGTTAAAGAACTTCCACTGGTGAACATACTTCAGTTTGCTAAGTCCGGCGTTAATCCCAACCTTGTTGGTCAAATACAAAAGATTCTATTGGTGCCCATTCCTAAGTTTCTCGTGTAGAATCATATGGTGTCAAGATGGATTTGCATTACTTTAAGAAAAAATAAGATCCGTGAAAGCAAATCCTTAATTCACAACCAAACAATTTACAAAATATTGACAGAATATGTACTAGATTGTTGATTTTCACGTAATTTTCAGCGTACAATAATTTCAACATTTAAGAAATAAATATAAAGCCAAAAAGAACACGTAACCAATTTAACAAATTGGTAACTTAAAGAATTATCATAAAGAATAAGAAGTATCAAAAAGTGAAACAACAGCAAAAATTAAAAAAAAATAGTACGGAACATTGATTGAATTTACGAGAAATTATTTATATTTATCACGGATAAAAATTGCAAATTTATTAGCTAAAAAAGCGCGTTTTTTTTTAATATGTACGAAAACCTACCGATGATATAATATAATCACAAATATCTCCGAGAATGAATTGATTGATTAGAATGAAAAAAAAGTCATAGGAGGGTTGTGTCCGAGACACGACCGCATGGTTGACGTAGGATTCCGTTAGGCTATCTGTTGATTTTGGATATGTTTGAAGAATTACATCGTTAAACTCTTTGATAATGATTTGGTGACCAAACGACCCGTTCTCGAGCGGGAACACACCTTGGTTTTTATTTATGAAAATTGAAATTTTCATATATCAAGTTTCATATATCAAGTAATTTTCAACACAACTGCTACCATATATTTTACACTTACACTTGTGATAAATTTTTCACAATACACGATCAGTCATTGATATGCAATTCCACGAAGCAACATTTCGGTGGGAGCAAAAGCTCCCCCTACTATCATGCATTTGCGAAGCCGATTTCCCCCAGGCAGATTGGTTTTGATGTCTCTGTTAGGGACCCGCCACACGTGTCGTAAATTTGGACCAATCAGATGTGGTTATTCCCGTTAGGATAGGGGTTGAAATTTTTCAATAGTTCAGTAGTTAGTTTCATGATATATATTATTATCTTCAATATAAAAAATTGTTTTGGAGTGGCGAAATCGATTACCGCAAAAATTTCATCACTCCATCATGAAATGACTGAGCAATATGCGTTTGAAATTGGACAATTTTCACGATGTGCTCGATTTTCGATTTTCAATTTATACCCCAACATGTTCCCGAAAGACGTAATCCTACGTCAAAAAACATGAAAAGTGATCGTTCTTCATGCAAACAAATATAAGCAATTGAATGGGTGCGTGAAATTTATAGAAAAATAATGACCTTTCGGAAAACTTAAGAAGTTTACAGGACTCCTTGTCTATTAGAAAGAAGATATTTTAAAAAAAAATCATGGTGTCTCTACACAATTTCGATGAAGCAATGATGTTCATTATATATTATTTGTATGAAGTACTAAAGGATCGAGTGCGTTACGAAATATTTTAAAAGCATAAGATAAAAATAGATAAAATCAAAACATACACGGAAATTTTATTAATATTTCAAGAAAAACCAAAATTGAAAAGTTAATGGAATATTAAAAAAAAATTACTAATCTAAGAAATAATTATGTTTATGTTTTGAAAACGAAAATATTCATTCAAATCCAGAAATACAGGTCGGACTCGATTATCCGGAGATTCGATTATCCGAAATTTTAGACTCGATTATCTGGAGTATTTAATTTTTGATTTTCGGAAATTTTGAATAGTTTGTATAATAATTCTATATTGAATAGATAATATGGATATCAAGGGCTTGATCAGTAGAATGCAGTTATTTATGAAAAATGCAAATCCAAGATGGCGGCCACTACAAAATGACGGATTACATATTTTCTCAGAATATAATCAATATGGGTGTCAAATGAAAGGGCTTCACTAGTAGAACACAGTTATTTATGAAAAATGCAAATCCAAAATGGCCGCCAACGCAAGATGGCGCTATATATATTTTTTCCACAACCCCATCAATATGGATATCAAATGAAAGGGCTTGACTAGTAGAATACAGCTATTTATGAAAACTGCAAATCTAAGATGGTGTCCACTACAAAATGGCGGATTACCTATTTTCTCAGAATTCCATCAATATAGGTATCAAATGAAAAGGCTTGACTAGTAGAGCACAGTTATTTATGAAAAATGCCTAAAAAAGTATCAAAAGAAAGTTCTCGACTAGTAGAACATAGCAGATAATGAAAAATCCAATTTCAAGATGGCCGCAGTCCCCAAACAACTGATTACTTTTTGAATGGTTGCATTCAGCTGGACCTGATTCTATACATGTTTGAATGTTTGTTGGGTTGTCCAAAATAAATAGAAAATTGACCCCGTTCCTGTTGAATGATTGATCTGAAATTTGGAACATACATTTGATTCAACTGTCATTATAATACTGCATATTCCATGATCTTGAAAAATCCAATTTGGCCGCCGCAAAAAAAAATGGCTGAATGGCTTGATTTAGAGAATACACTACACTATAAATAACATAAATTCGAAAAAGTCGCCGCCACAAAATGGTCGACTATGTATTTTTTGCGATCCCCTCAATATTGGTATCAAATGAAATGATTTGACCAATAGAATACAGTACAGGTCGGACTCGATTATATACAGACTCAATTATATGTGATTCGATTATATACAATTTTGAACTCGATTAAGTTCACTTTGGAAAAAAAAATATTTCAAATTTGGTTTATTTCATGAAGAAATGTAAACTTTCAACGTTAAGGTGAGTTTAAGTGGCTATTACATGTACAGTGGGGTAAAAAACGTGATTTTTGAAGATTTTGCTTGAATTTTCAATTGGAATTGTTTATATCCATATTGCAGCCAAATTAGGAAAGATAGAAGTTTTGCATCAAAGAACAAATTGTGGAGCGGTTAAAGAACTTCATTTAAATTGATAGAAACAATCTAGTTTAATATATTTTTTTTGGATAAAATTAATAATAACACATTAAAAATTATTAACTTTTAAGTTTTTCACTTCTAAAATGTTTTTAAAATTCACTAATTTAGTTGTTCCACTACTATATCCTATACTAAATTTTCTTATCTTTCAAATGAAAGCATCAGAATCGTCTCCCGTTGCGTACTTATCAATGTAGAGCCAGTTTGAGGCAACAGAGTCCGAAACAAAAAAAAAAGTTCTATAACTCTGTCATTGTTGAAATTCAAACATAGGTGTAGAAGGATTTTTTTCATCAATTATGATTTTCTATCACCTCCTGAGAAAATTTGGATAAATTTATTTTTTTCATGTGAGAAAGGTGTTTTTTGACTTTAAGGGGATGAATCATAAATCAAATTGCTTTTTTACATACAAAAAACAAAAACTTTATGCAAAAAAACAAACAAAAAATATTTTTTTTGACTCGATTATATACAGTGAAAAGAAATCAGGAACTGTATATAATCGAGTTCGCGCTTTATTTCAAAAGCATGAGATAAAAATAGGTAAAATCAAAACATACAAGGAAATTTTAATAATATTTGTAGAAATACTAAAATTGAAAAGTTATTGGAATTTAAAAAAAACTATTCGCGGAATAACGATGAATATACTAAAGAAAAATTTCTAATCTAAGAAATAATTATGTTTATGTTTTGAAAACAAACAATATTCATTCAAATCCAGAAATATATACAAAAATCACAACAAAAAATTAAATAGTGAAAAATGAAAACTATTATAAAAAATTATAAAACAAAAAATATATAATATAAAATATAATAATAAATATAAAAATGGAATTATGTAGATTAGAAGATCAATCAATGAACAGTTCTGCGATTGGACCCACGAACGTGCGCTTGGTAAGAAAACGTGAATGTGATAACGAAAATAAATTTTATGTAAATAGAAATAAGTTTGCCGGGTCAGCTAGTAAGCCTAAATTCATTTTCCAAACCAAAAAAATCCAAACAAAATTTTGTAAAATAAAATTTCGAAAAGTTAAAATAACCAAAAATGAATTGAAGAGAAAGCAGTAAATTATGAAAATTATTAAAATTAGTAAAATCTAAAATTACCAAAATTTAAATAACGAAAAAGTAATTGGAAAAAAAATTAATAACGCAAATAAAAAAACTTGCTAAAATTTAAAATAACGGAAGGTGAAACTAATTGAAAATAAAAACTAATGGACGACTATCTCTCGCAGTAAAGGTCACGAGTTCAATTCTCACTCCAGACAATCTTCCAAAATGGAAGGTAAAAGTGACGAGCCAGTCAAAAGTTTTAAAAGTCACTATAATACAGAAAAAAAGACGCGAGAAAAATTTAAATGAAATAATTAACATTGAAAATTACAATGGAATTGTAAAACATGGAATGTAAAAAAAACAAAATGCATTTTTTTTCAAAAAATCAACACAGAAAATTCCTAAAACTCAAAAAAAAAATTATTTTTAAATTACCAGTAGTGAAAAAAATCAAGAACTATAAAAATTGAATATAACGAAAATTAAATTTAAGTAAAAAAAGTAAATTACGTAAATTGAAAACCACCGAAATTGAAAATTATGAATATTAAAATAAACAACTTAAAAAAAAAAACAATGAAAATTCCGAAAACACCAATTTCCAAACATAAAAAATCCGAAATTCCAAATATGAAAATGCGGGAAATAGAAAATTGAAAAAAAGAGAAAACTGAAAAAAAAATTAAAAAACGGGTGGATAATGTAGGGGACTGATTCCTATGTCCCTTCGGTTATGTCACAGAAGGGGTAGTCTTTGTTAAATATAGTGATTTGTCTCTAATTGGACATTTTTGTAGACTTCCATTGTGCAAGTTTCTATAAACCAATATTATTTATTATTATTTCGTATATCGCTTTAGAATGCATCGTACTGTAATAACGTGTAATAACTTCTAAGAACTTTGTGTAAGGTTTGGCGCCAATGGATTAATTTTTGCTCTCGCGATTTTGACATTTGTGTGCTCACTTTTCTAGACAAACTGAATGCAGCCACATGCAATCTCGCATCAATATCACTGATTACCCGAAAGTGATGCGTTACGGTTATCTGTGGGCCGTTATTGATGATATTAGTGGAACAGGGGCCTTGAAGCCCCCGCAGACTACAGACTTTTCATCGTCCAATAGTTTTATCGACTTCTTGATAAGTACGGTATGCCGTACGGTTGATAAGCACGTAAGGGATTGTGTTTCCACTTGGCCAAACTTTACAAAACTATCGGTGTATCCAAATCATACCCCACTGTTACTCTGGTTGCTTCTTTTGGTCAGACCCATTTGAGGAGCACAAATTGGACCAATCAAAACGAGGCACATAGTGCATTCAGACCAGTGGCGTCGACAGGGGGTACGGTGGAGGCGGAGCGCCTCCGGGTGCACGATTTTAGGGGTGCAGAATGAACCGAATTTAGGGGCTGTCCACATACCGCGTGGACGACTTCAGGGGGGTAGAGGGTATCAAATTGGTCACGCTTGTCCACGGAGAGGAGGGAGGGTGTATAGACTATGTCCACGTGGACACGAAGAATAAATATTTTTTCACTCTAATTTAAATAAAAACTGTTCCCTTTTCAAGAATTCATCAACATTCTTTGTGTGGCCACCGACTGGACACCATCGTTGCTGGACGAGCTGGACGGCGAGGGATCGAGTGCCTTTCTCAAGGCAAGAGGGTGGAGGTGGTAGCGCTGGAGTAGAGTAGAGTAGAGTTTTCAAAGGGCCTTTCTCAAGGCTAGAGACGAATGAACTGCAAAAATTTAAATTCTCTATAATACAAGACCTTCCTTTCCTTCAAGAATTTCAAAACTCCGCCCAACCTGAGTATTACGTAATTATCAATAAACTGATTGAGTTGAGAGTCAGATATTTACTGAGAGTGCTTCATATATATTTGCTAAATCATTGGACTTCTTTACTGAAATCCATATTCTGAAAATAACTCACGTAAACTGTGAACAACCGTGCTATTTCCTATGATCCTATGACTTTTTATAGTTACGGGCTATACATAGACGTTCATAACTAAAAACTGTGAAAATTAAACGATTCCATAATGGTTGAGTATTCACGATATTACGCATATGGTTAATTCATCAAATTTTCTATAGATTTTTTTCTACCTCGAGAACAGTTAGTTTAAGAATGAAAATGTCTTCATAGTTTTTCATGAAAAATTACGTGTGAAACCATTTTTTGTATTACTTTTCTCGAAAAGTAACCATTTTTTCAAAATATTGTAATTTTTTTACATTTGCGAAAGATGATCCATGCACCACTAGTCGTCATAATTCCCAATGATTCTCTTATTTCTCCTCGTTAATAATCTTTTGTTTACACCGAGTAACGTTATCTATTCTCCATACAAACTGCGTATTATTCCATGATCAAGTTCACTAGAC
This sequence comes from Toxorhynchites rutilus septentrionalis, assembly GCF_029784135.1. NCBI lineage: Eukaryota > Metazoa > Arthropoda > Insecta > Diptera > Culicidae > Toxorhynchites > Toxorhynchites rutilus. The sequence continues at coordinate 92,983,178 of NC_073746.1, read as the reverse complement.
ATTACAACTCGTACAAAAGTAGTGTAAATAATTGCATGCGGTTGGATAAAGTATTTAGTATGATACCTCGCTGTGGTGGCTGAGAGCAGACATACGACCGCAAAAGGTAAATGGATTGCAGAATGGTCGATAAGGATTTGAAAAATAATAAAACATCTTGATATATATCCTCTGAAAATTTTCCGAGCTATGGCGGAAAAGGTTTCGTATTGCACTGCAGACTAAAGGTGAATCGGAAATGCAGAGTGAAGATGAATCGGCATTTGCTGTGATCGATCATATTCCGAAGTGGGCAAAGATCTGCACTCAACAAAAAAAAAATAAAGGACCAGAATGCAACATCGAAAACTTTGAGTGGGTTTTGGAACGCTGTAACTGTCATAAAACGATGCATGTCAAAGCAATAATTGGGTCTTGTATAGAACATTTCATAACTGTCCATCGATTTACATTAAATATTCATAATCCAAAGTGAAAGGATGATTTTTCGTTAGATCGAGAATATCTCTGTGAAAAAAATTCTACTGGAATTTCATTTGAATCGATTGAAAGCGAATCAATCAGGTTGACTGGATTATTACTGGCGAAGATGTTAGTGGATTTCCAGATGGAACAAGTACACTTTTAATAAAGCTGTAAACTTTAATTAACATTATTGTATCTATATATTCTATTCAACACATTTCATTCTGATATCAACACATTTCATTATATGTCCTGAACTAAAATTGTATTTGAAAATAATTTTAAATCCACTTATTTTTATTCGATTGGCATTTGCAATCAATAAAGCTCAAGGTCAATCTTTGAAGTTGTGTAGTTTATATTCAGATGCGAATTTTTCCTCACCTGGTCAACTGTACATTACGAGTTTCCGTGTTGGCAAACTAGATAGCCTGCATATCTTCGCTGATAATGGAAAAACAAAAAAAAAGTTTACCCACAAGTACCGTTCTGAATCATATTTCGGACGCTTAAGGCATATGATGCAGAAAACAGATCTCAACTTTATGCATAGTTATTATTTGGTTGATATTTTTAATAAATTAGTTCAATATGCTTTTAGTCTTTCTACTTTGGTACCTGTTTTTTTTTATCCCATTTATTTATTTAAGGCTCATTAGCATTTTTGATGTAACAGAGCCGAATTTTAATCGTGTACATGTCACATGGTTATCATATCTATAATTAGCACATTACACAGTTGTCATTCGCCAGTATTCCTTCTATACCATTACATATGGTGCATTCACACAGTAGCCATTTAGGCGTAAGGGTATTCTTTCTGTTCTTCCATTATCCAGTTGGACCACCGGACAGCGGAGACAGTTAATTGATCATTGTTCAGTTATTTATAGAACAGCAGCCCGATGTGTCTTGCAGAGCAGAGCAGTTGTATGGATGAATCGGTCTTATTTCGACCGTGGATCGATCTCCATCGCTGATGATTGTTGCGTGGACGTAGCTATTCTGTAACAACACAAAGATGGTCAATGAGGGCCCTGAGTTTTGAACTCACGATCGATCGCTTACTAAGCGAACGCGCAACCAATGTGGCTACGGAGACCCCCTATTCTGTGGAACCTGTTTGATTGAAAACAAAAACAAAAAATCATGAAATAAAATGCTTTTCAAATGAAGCGAATAAGAATCAAACTTCGGACACCATTTATAAAAAAAACAAATTTCGGACAGATTGAATTCAAATTTCGGACACTTCATTTTGTAATTTTCTTTCAGAAAATTACATTACACTTGATTATATTCTATAGTCAACTGCGAAACACTTACCATGCAAGCACAGTAACCTGATAACGATGATGAGAACTTATGAAACACGGGAGAAATTTAAATATTTATGAACGGGTAAATTCTACGTGCTCACGCTAAGCAAACGTCAAACACAAACGATAATGAGTGGATTTTGGATTTTGGATGGATTTTTTCCAACTATGTGATAATTCAAATGTAATTCTCAAATGAAGTGATAGTGAAACCAAGGGATTACTCTAAACAAGCAATTGTGATATTAATTTTATAGTTATATCATCAGTGCATTAAGCATCTCAAGATATTAGAACAAAGTGTCCGAAATATGGTTCGGAACGGTATTTTGAAATTAAATGAAACATGTGTTTTGTTATTCTACTCATTTCTCTACCGTAAAACACAGCAAAGCTGGTACAGCTGGTAAAACTTGAAATAAAATAAACTTAAATGGAATTTAGGCGCAATTCAGTTATTTCCTTAGTTATTTTGATTAAAAGGGAAACTGTCCACGTGGACAAAGGGGGGGTAGGGGTATGAAAATGTTCACGCTTGTCCACGGAGGGGAGGGGGAGTCTAAAATAGTGGTTTTTCTGTCCACGTGGTATATGGTCAGCCCCTTATATGAAGAAATTGGATAAATATGATTTCTGACGGGGGATTGGGGTGCAAATCAACTCTTCCGCCCCGGGTACGAAAGCTTAACTCGACGCCACTGATTTAGACAATGCTTGATATTTCACAATTATTCAATTGTTTGTCTCAAGGAAAATAAGATGTGATTCATTGGTATAGACGCGTAGCAATATTTTCTATCAATTGATGCAAACATCTTTGCAACCTACAAAGAAATGCTTGTGCTTTAAAATCTTTCATTTTTCTCTACTTGTTCAGTGCGAAGCAAAAATTAAACGCTATTTTTCCACACCTAACTGAATAGAAAATGGCAGAAAAAAGGCATTCCATTAGTGTCCACAGTTGCTTCATGCCCAGTTTGAGTGGAAAAAACAACAGCTTTTTGATTATTTGAAGAAGGTTTTTTTGCGATCATGCTTCATCTTATTCGATATGTAAAAGTTGTATAGAGGAAGGCGAAAAGTAGTGATGCCAATGTTCAAGACGGGGAAAATAACGCAAGATTCATCAGTTATTGAGTAAGTGTTAATATCGTGATTAAAAAAAATCTATGTCACATTTGTAAATAACCTATAAACCAATTTGAACATTCTTCTTCTTATTCTTATCGCTTTACTCGGTTAAGAACCACCCACATTTGCATGCCCTGCTATACTCACTCCTCTTGCAGCTGACTCCAGATCAACATAGAACTCCTATCTCCAGCTTCGGAGACAGCAAAGTGTGTGAACCACGGCTGGGTCGTAAATCGCACACACTGCGATTGTGGGCACGATGCCCGTAGTTCTCCCGAGGTTTCCCATCCTGTCCTGAACGAGCGGCCGCGCGTCGTTATTGTGGGTACATTACTAATATTATTATTTTATACGCTTCAATCGCCGATCGCGAACCCCTAACCGGTGGACATAAACGGCACGTTGCACCTTGTTGTCCAGCTGTGCGTTCAGCGACCGACAGAAGTGCTAAATGGCCTGCAGTCGCTGACGGATTCGTGAGTGGTGGGCAATGTGTGGGCAATTTTCTGGAGTGGCTCCGATGTATCGAGTCTCCGAGATAATTTATTGATTATCGGAGATTGTTTGCTGCGAGACCCCACACACACGAGCGAACGAGGAACTTCGAACTCGCGCAATTGAGCCTGATTGAAATGGGCACCCCAATGCTCCAAGGGGCCAGCCGTCAACAGGCCACACGGTTACATTGGACTGTTGCGCTTCGAGAATAGCGCCTATTGATTTATCTAATTGTATAATGAAGGAATGTGCTTACTGTACGCGGAAATGTGATTTGCATTCGTTAGATTTTGTTCGGACTGATTTATAATGGTGAAGTTATGGAAAAATTTTATATTTTTCCATTCGAACCATTCAAGATCCGGCAGCTAAATCGATTCCAAAATTACGACTCGATATTTCACATAATTTATTTATAAAACCTCTCAACGGTTGGAGATAAAAATTGGCACTGGACGACCGAGAAAGAAATTCGAACATACATCTGCAACCCACCTAAGGCCTCCGGAGCACACACGGAGTATGATTTAATCATTCACCGAATACCAATTAATTCCACCGGTTTTCGAAACTACAGCACTATTACGACATCGACTCTGATTTGTCGCTGGAAAGCCTTGCCGCACCTGACCGTAAATCAATCACGCATGATAAATATGCTCAATTGCAAATATACCTGTTCTTGGGGCGGTTGCTGCTGCTGTCGCCATAAGCGCGTTCCGAGATGACGCTAGTTGACATCATTCGAATTTAAATATACTGCTTAATCAGTGCTGCCTGACGATCCATCTTGGCATGTGTGCTCACTTCCCCCTTCGTGGCGTAACACTTGCTCTTCGTTGCATCTTTGGAAGCGTGATTTCGAAACTATCCATGCGTACGGGTAAGCGCGCACTCGTGTGCTAGTGGGGGTGATTAATAGCTCTCATCTCGCTTGGTGAGAGACGGAAACGGGTGCTTTCTGTATGCAGTGACTTCTCGAGACGGGTCAAAGGTCCTACCACCGCGTCCAGTGATTGTCTAAGTGAGACGATTAATTTTAATTATTGCTAATTAACACCTTATTATCATGTAAACTATTCGGTCGAGAGTGATGCAACACTTTCCCCGTTTGGAGCGTTAAAATATGAGATTGTTTTGCTTGTTTTGTTGGATTCCGGATGAGAATCAGATTTGAATCTGCTTTCTGGAATGGATTATTAGGTTGGTTTATTGCCATCTAATAATGTATTACATGATGCTCAAATGCAAAAAAGGAGCATATTTATCGCCGAAAGTTCACCCAAGTGTTTTCCACATCAAATTATTGCGAAAACACATGTCCTGAAATATACTCGACAAAAAAATAGACAAGCATGTCAAGCAGCCAAAATTCGCTATAAATGAATAACTGGAGATGTGATATGAATAATTTCAAAGCTACAAGTTTCGAGGAATCTTCTGTTACATATTTTTGCCTCAATGTTTGTATGCGTAATGGACGAAAATTTCAGGAAAGGCGAAAACCAACCAACTAGTTTTGCAACCAAACCGATCACGAAACCGATGAGCACAATCGTTCGGCTTCAATCCGATTCATAGAAGGTGGTAGTAATGCCTTCTACGAGCGTTACAGAAATCTCTCTGATGATGGTGATGGTCCCGCCTCGTTCCCCTATAGAGATTTGAACAAGACAAGGATGCTTTAGTTATTTTTTACAGCATTGAAATCAGTTAGGTAAACAAAAAAAACAACGAACTGATTTTATTTACAGATAACAGTTCAAAAAATTGCAATGTCAAATGACAAGCCAATACTCAGTCATGTCCGCCACAGAGCCGATACAGTCCCGACGAGGCAAACACACTGATAGATATTTTTCATTATCTTCTCCTACATTTTAAGTATATATTCGCTAAACTAAGTTTTTTGACGTAGAACTACGTCTTTCAGGAAGGGTGCCAAATCAAAAAACAGGTCACGTTTTTATGAAATAAAGTTAACGTTAATAACTATTTTCACTGTGAACGAATTCTCATGATTTGCATACCAATCGAATCGGAAATTCTCTAAGATTTGTTTAATATGCTATACATTACAATTCGATAATCTCTGAACGGTTTAAATTCATGAAAACTGGAAGAACCTTCTTTTTTCCCCACACATTTGTTCTGCCGATTTGTTTGCTAACCCTACCCGTATTTCGAATGCTTATAACTCGAACATTCCTTAACAGATCGGAAAGATGTTTGAATCAATTGATAGGGAATATTTCTACGCGTCTATCACAATTAATAAAATATTATTTTTCATGAGATGAACAATTGAATAACTGTAAAATGTCAAGTGTTATCTAAACGCCCTAACTGTCAAATTTTGATTGGCCCGATTTTCGGTTTCAGACTTCAAAATCGATGTACCTGTGGAAATCCGCTTTGCAAATAAACATGCAAGTCGGAGGTATTTTTGTTCCCGTCTAGCTGTGTTTCCCTAACACGGACTTCAAAATCAATGTGCCTCGGGAAATCCGCTTTGTCAAAACATGCAAGTCGGGGGCATTTTTTCCCAGTGAGCTGTGTTCCCTAACACGAACTTCAAAATTATTGTGCCTGAGGGAATCCGTTTTGCTGTAAATACATGCAAGCTGGAGGTATTTTTTGATGTTGAGTAAATGGTGTGTCACATCAAATTGCATCACGAAAAAACGCTGTAGAAATTTAATTTTTAGGAATTATATCTTCAGCTTTCGCTTATAATCAGATAACAGTGTATAGATCACGTTGGCCATGCTTCACTGTCAATTTTTCGTAAATTTGAAAAAATGTCGTCGAACGAAGCGTCGTGCGTCGTGCGTCGTGCGTCGTGAATTAATCCTGTGCACTCATTTCGAGAATCCGGAGTTGTCACATCGGGACATCGGTAAGATTCTGGGAATCGTCCAATCCACGGTCAGCAGAGTACTAAAACGATACTTCGAGAACCTAACCATCGACCGGAAGGTGAAGAACGGCAAAAATGGATGCTCCGTCAGTGAAAAAGATCACAAGCGCGTAGTTAAGCAGTTTAGACGTGATCCGAGAAGTTCGGTCCGGGATGTCGCCAATAAGCTGAATTTGTCAAGTTCATTCGTCCAGCGGACCAAGCAGCGGGAGGGCCTGCGTACATACAAGGTTCAGAAGGCTCCTAACCGCGACGAAAGGCCAAACATGGTGGGGAAGACGCGAGCCCGGAAGCTGTACACCGAAATGCTGACGAAGCCGCATTGCCTGGTAATGGACAACGAAACCTACGTCAAAGCGGACTTTCGTCAGCTGCCGGGACAAATTCAGCGTTCCGGAGGAGATTCGCAAGCAGAAACTATCAAAGTTTGCCAAAAAGTACATGGTGTGGCAAGCGATCTGCTCTTGCGGAAAGTGGGGCAGGTTTACCTTAAGGAGTGCCTACAGAAGCGCTTACTACCACTATTGAAGCAGCACGAGGGCCCGACCATCTTCTGGCCGGATCTCGCTTCGTGCCACTATTCAAAGGACGTGTTGGAGTGGTACGAAGCCAACGGGGTCACCTTCGTGCCAAAGGAAATGAACCCGCCCAACGCGCTGGAGCTTCGCCCAATAGAGAAATATTATGAAGCAGGCCCTCCGGAAGAACCCAAAAGTTGTCAAATCGGAGGCGGACTTCAAGAGAAAATGGATTTCTGTTCAAAAAAAACTACAACCTGACGTTGTACAGAACCATATGGACGGGGTAAAGAGGAAGGTGCGAGAATACGAGCTTGGGCTCGAAGTATGAATAAAAAGAAAATGCCAAAAGTTGTTTAATAGTTTTTATTTTACTGTCTAAAATTTTCAAAAGGATCGGTCTACTGGGCGAATTTCTACAGCGTTTTTTCCGTGATGCAATTTGATGTGACACACCCTTTAGGTGTGGTGAGTGCGTTGTGTAGGTGAGTATTTATATATTTACAAATTTCATTTCATTTCATTTCAGGTTTTTTTTATGTTAGTATTGAACAACCTTCAAACATTCACATTTTGTTACTATGAGCAAGTTAATGGGTCCAATCGCAGAACTGTTATTTGATTGATCTGTTAATCGACCCCGTTGAATTTACCTTTTACTATAAAATTCCTAGTATTTCTAACAAAACTCATCATTATAATATCAGATTATTTTCAGACTCAATTCTCGTTCAAAATTTTTCAACCACTTGCAAATGACATGTTCCTCCGTTACATGGAATAAATGGAAAAATGAACATTTACAGAAAATATGATAGAATAAAGACAGCCCTAAATCGGACAATTCCTTCCTCGAGTTCTGCTCTTATCAACACATTCGGCGATCCTTTTTTTTGTATAGATAGAAGAAGATATAGGAGTGCGTTTCATCACATTAAAATCCATTTCCAGTTTCGAACAGAGATCAATTTCGCTAGCGCAAACATCTTTTTCCGCAACAATTTAATTTTCCGAATTTTCCCTTTTTCCTTCGGAGTTTTCCGAAAATTTTCATTTGTCATGTTTGGAGGGGTGTCATACCTTCATAGAAACATTTCTCATACCCAAAAACCCTCACATCCCAAATTGTGCTTGATTAGTTTTCGAGTTATGCAGAAATTTTTGTTTCATCTCTATGGCAGACCCCCCCCCCCTCAGAAAGGTGGGAGAAGTGTTGACAACCTCAGAAATGTTTTCTTGCCCCCTAAAACCTCCACATGCCAAATTTGGTCAGTTTGCTGGATCAGTTCTTGAATTATGCAGAAATTTGTATGGCAGTCCCCTCCTCCCTCAGAGAGAGGGGAGGAGTGTCTATTCACCATGGAAACGTTTCGTGTCCTTAAAACATTCACATGACAAATTTGACTCCACTTGCTTGATTAGTTTTCGAATTATGCAGAAATTTGTCTTTTATTTGTATGGCAGTTTCCCCTTAGAGAAGGGGTGGAGTGTCTCACCACCGTAAAAACATTGATGGCACCCTAAAACCTCCACATGCCAAATTTTGTTTCATTTGCGTAATTAGTTCTCGAGTTATGCAGAAATTTGTGTTTCATTTTTATGGTAGCCCCACTTAAGAGAGGGGGTGGAGAGTCTCACTACCATAGAATCATTCATTGCACCCTAGGAAGTTTTGCACATGGAAAATTTGGTTTCATTTTCTTGGTTAATTCTCGTGCAATGCAGAAATTTGTGTGACAGACAGCCCCTGCCAGCCCCCCCCCTCCCCTAAGAGAGGGTAAAGGAGTATCTAACCATCATTAAAACATTTATTGCATTCTAAAACCTCCATATGCCAAATTTCGTTCCATTAGCTTGATAAATTCCCGAGTTATGTAGAAATTTGTGTTTCATTTTAATGGCAGCCCCACCTTAGAGAGTGGGGTGTAGAGTCTAATCATCATAGAAACATTTATTGCACCCTAAGACCTCCACATACCAAATTTGGTTTCATTTTCTTGGTTAATTCTCGTGTAATGCAGAAATTTGTGTTTCACAAGTGTCTTGAGGCTGTGCATGTTCGATGTTTTTTCGTATGTGTATTCGATGTGTTTGTCCAGAAGTTTTTTTTTTAAAGTAGAAAAATTAGTCGAATCGATTAGATATTCTTAAATATGCCTGTCTGATTCTTATCGACTTGGAAATTGCTGAACCGATCGACATGAAAACTGGTATGTAGGTTTTTTTGGGGCCGAGGAAGGTTGTTATGATAGTTCGGGACCCCTCTCCCCTCTCTATCCATATACATAAAAATGGATCGACGAATGTGTTGATAAGAGCAAAACTCGAGGAATGAATTGTCCAATTTAGGGCTGTCGTCATTCTATTATATTTTCTGTATCAAAAATTTATTCCGGGTAACGGAGTAACATGTCATTTGCAAGTGGATGAAAAATCTTGCACGAGAATTGAGTCTGAAAATAATTTGATATTATAATGTCGAATTACGGTAGAAGTATTGAAATTTTACGGTAAAAAAAATGTTTTAAAGGGTAGATTAGAAGATCAATCAATGAACAGTTCTGCGATTGGACCCATGAAAATGCGCTTAGTAAGAAAACGTGGATGTGATAACGAAAAATAAATTTTGGGCGGGACGAAGTTTGCTGGGTCAGCTTGTATATAATAAACTAATAGTTTTGAATTTTTACGCCAAATGACCTCTCTTGAGAAAGAATATCTGGAGCCATTTGTTAGGGAGAAACACGAATATAATTGCAAATAAAACATTTCAAATACTATTGCTTTCTGCTTGAGAATTGGTGGAAAAAACTGTTCTGTTAGTTTGAAATAAACACTCTCAAGCATCCCATTCATCACCATTTTTAGCATCATCACACCATCTGAAGTCGCCCACTCCTAAGTTGCACGCAGTCTGACCGACTTATTAATCATCATACTTCATCCGACGTGAGCATATTATTTCGCATCGGCTTCCTTGGCGACCTTCTCCACCTTCTGCTCCTCTTTTCCACTCACGAGACTAACGAAGGGAGTTTACGAAGGCGCAGATCCTATTATCACTTCTGTTGCTGTTGCTTTTCGCGCCCACAACCTTTTATTTATACTGTCTTGGTTGATTCTTTCTCTTTTCTTGTTGCTAAATGGGCGCACGCCAATATATGCCCCCACCAATGGATGCTGGGTATGCTCACCGATTGCTTACAATGAAAATGAAAGAGTGACCTGCGAGTCGGGCCGACGGTCAACATTCGCATATTTGGCATAATCTGCAACAAACAACAACAGCGGTGGCGGCGGTGGCGGCAAAGTGCTTCACTACATCCGATCAGCAAAAATGAGAGGCAGCAATAAACATGACACCGCAGAATGAAACGTCGAACGGCGCTGAGAGAAAAGCACCGTATGGTATAAATAAATATTTTTATTGCCATAATATTTATAATTTAATAACTTGTATATTTTATTAACTTGATTATTGAATAATTGGTTTGGAATAATCGCGAAAAAAGGAGAGCGTTGCGAACGCCACGTTTGTATGCATGCAAGTGGGGCCGCTTCGCACCAAAAGCATTCCTGGATAATAAAAATGTTGTAAAGTTTTACGACTTTGGTGCAAGAATTTATTATTATCATTTCGAAAATGTGTAATTCTTTTTTTTTCGGACATATTGCTTCACGATTTTTGTTTTGCTGGCATCCTTCCTGCTTGCAGCCCCCCGCGGATCGATTTGAGGCAGATTACTTTCATCCCATCCGGCCGCAAGTCCGCTTGGGGAACTGTCCACCGAATCTTTGATCTTTCGCTTTGGGGCCACCCGTCATTCCTCCCTCCCCTTGTCGACCGGGCTGGTTTTGGTTGAGGAATTACACTCCACACTCCACGATCCGATCGGTTCCGTTGGCAGAGAAGGTGTAAATACGGTCAACGTACTCGATAATTGTCAGCTTAAAACTTAATTTATGATATTTATGATACTTTTTCACTTCCATCATCGAGTGCCTCTTTCTCTCTCTCTCTCGCTTTGCGCGTTGTTTGCTCGTTTGCAGTTTTATTTCATCTCCACTGCATTGCCGCGGAAATCGCGGTTCGATTTTTGATTCATGAAATACACGGAGGAGAGAAACGCCGTCATCTGTCGGTCAGCGATTTTTACAGTTGGCTCTCGCGTCTTCTGATCCCCCACTTGAGCACTTCAATCAAATTCATATTTTATTGTTATTAAATGTCGATAGTGGATATCGTGCATTGCACTTTTGTGCATTGGTAAAGTGCTTATATTGTGCACAATTTCAAGTCAAATATGCCGTCGGCCGATAATCCGACCCTTTCCGATTTTTCTTACTACTTAAAACTACCCAAAAACACAATTACCATTGAAATTATGACTGATTTTTTAAGAGGGCGTATTTAAAATCATTGATCTTTCTTTTAAAAAATCGTAGCTCAAAATTCAGGTGTCGGATTAAAATATGATGTTTGACAAAGTTATTGGAAAATTAATGAACTATTTAGGAAGAATGACATTTTAAATACACTGTTAGCAAAAATTACTAAAAATTTTAAATTGACATTGAAAGCTTTCATATCTAAAAACATCCTCAGCTTCGTATTTTTTTTTATATTTTTAATGGAAATTCCATCTAATTTAACAAATATTGACGTACAGTGGTGCTGTGGTAAACTCATCAAAATGGAGATATGATATTTTTGAAAATTTGTGACATTTCAATACTTTGTGAAATTTCAACAATTTAAGGGAAGTAACACGAAAAAGTGCTTCCGTGGCCGAGTGGTTAGCGTCACACCTAACATGTCGGGGGTTCGGGTTCGATTCCCATTTTGGTCGGGAAAATTTTTCGTCAAAGAAAATTCCTCCGACTTGCACTGTGGTCTCGCGTATTCTAAGGCTTGCCACTCAGAATGCATTCAAGGCGTGTTATTTGTCATAGAAAGCTCAACTAAGTACTCATAAAAATGACGCAAATAATACTACGTTGAGACGACGAAGTTCCTCTAGGAACGTTAGTGCCATTTAAGATTTATGTACATGAAAAATTAAATCTACATGGGATTCCACATGAAAAACTATATACAAGTTTTTATCCTAGGACTAACCGTTCTCGAGATAGGTTATATTGAACATAATTCAGTTCATGTTCGTGAAATATTAGAAAATGCAAAATGCATGCTGAACATTACGACTAATGATGTCCGATTTTTTAAATCAATCGTTCATCAATTAATCGAATATTTTTCAGCTGTTATTCGATACGATTAATATGGATGGCCCGTTTAATACCCATACACATCTTTTGAAGTGTGGAAAGTATATGAGCAGATATCTTTTGATATTTGCCTATTACTGGCGTTAGCCGATTACAACATAAAATCAATCGCATCACCTTATTTTGGAGGGTCTGCATGCGTCTTCCTTGTTGTTTCGTTTATGATTGAGCTATCTTGGATCGATATTTAGAAGATCGATATTTTCCTCTCCGATTTCCGAATTTTTGGTTCGATTCTTTGTACTCCAAAAAATCGCGAAAATCGATATTTCTAATCTCTTTGATCACAGAAAAAAATCGGTGAACAATGATTTTCATCTCACCAAAATCCACCTGACAATTTTCATAAACATTGGATATTTTTTTCAGGTTGTCAAATAAGTGGTCTTGAATTTAGGAAAAGCAGTTTTGCATGTTTGATCATTATGAAAATTGTGTCGAAATCGGATGGTGACATCAGGTCCAACTGAAGCGTTCTTTGACTACTACCAAGATTTCGACCAAATCCCAGACGTTGGATTTTATGGGATTATGGTCAGTGGAATTCTGGATGAATATCAGTTGTTGAATCTCTAATAATATGTTCTAATTAATTCATTTAATTAAATGATTCTATGAAGGTACAAGATGATTGCCTTGGAAACACAATTTTTCTGGACTTTCAAGATTTCATGCTGAGAATCAAAATAAAATGCAATTGATGTATGAACCATGCATCAAGAAATACATGATGTTCCAGAACATACACACTTTAGGGTTGTCCCACGCATTTTTTTGTCGAAATTTCGTGAAGTAAGTTTTGATAGAATGGATCATACATTATTGGCTCCACTGATTTTGGCATATTCAATGAAAACTTCAGTGCCTAATATAGATTGAGAAATCCCTGCTTTTATCTATTCAAGCCCAACGCTATCGCAGCACAATAGAAGCTATCCGATCCATAAAAGCTATAAGAGGCTCATGTTATTTCCTTATGACAATAAGACAGCTCTTGGGTAGTCTAATCGAAAAATCTCGTAGGATTACATTAGCCTGGGTCCCAGTCCATTTTTGCATTCCAGGTAACGAGAAAGCGGACTCGTTAGCTAAGTTCGGGGACTTGGAAGGCACTATTTTTGAGCGATAAATAACCTATCATGAATTTTTTAGTACTCCTGGTCGGCACGTACTCTTTAATTGGCAACACAATTGATGTGATGATAATATGGGTCGCTGGTTACATACAATTATTCCAAAGGAATCGACAAACGCATGGTTCAAGGGGTTGAATCTAGGTCGGGACTTCATTCGCTTGATGTCCCACCTTATGTCTAATCATTACTTGTTAGATGCACATCTGTATCGCATTGGGATTTTTGATAGTAATATTTGTGTTAGTGGTGATGTTTTTCAGGAAATCGAGCATGTGGTCTGGTCCTGTATAAACTTTCATCCTACCGGGGCTCATCTATTGGAATCACTCAGGGCACTAGGAAGGCAATCTGACGTACCTGTTAGAGACATCCTAACTAGTTACGACCTCAACCTAATTTTCTCTCTTTACCAATTGCTCAATAGAAATTATATCGTTGTTTGATACTTTCCCTATTCATCAAACCAAAGTACTCCATCCTCTCCATCCTAGTCCTAAATTTTTATCCTGTTCAATCAATCTAGTGTTAGATTTAGTTATTATTAAATTTATAGTTTTAATTATATAGAAAATAAGTTTTATTTAAAGTTGAAATTTGACTTTGTAAACTTTAGATAATAAGTAATTGAGTCTGATTAATAAACGTTTTTTAAAAAAATAGAAGTTTGAATAGAAATGTAAAATGTTTGTTTCTTGTTGAGGCGAAGGTCAACATTTACATAGCATTAGTAAAGCAATTGGAAAAAAGACATTTGATTTTTTAAAGATCGATCCAGCAAAAATCAATTCTCTGGTGCCGATTTTATCAGTGAATCGATCCCTATGTTGTTTGGAAAATCGATCCTCTTCTAAAGATCGTCCAATTCTAGATTCGTTGCGAGGAACAAAATGGAAGCACGATAATGAAAGTGGGGAGCGATGATTGATTTGTAGATCGTTATTTTCGCATCTGTTGTCAGGAAGTGATTGACGCTGCAAAGTACACCAAACTTTCTGGTGGCCTTATGTATTGTGTAGTTAATGTGCTCGTCAGAATTAAATTTTTCGTCCAACATAACTCCGAGATACTTCATTGAAACTACTCTCTGAACTTCCTCGCCCTTAATCTTCTCAAAATAATCAATTAATCGATTAACTGTCACACTCAGAAAAAATAATTAATGCATAATATTATTATATGACTATTTTTTTTTATTTTTTATCTCATTTATTTATTTATTAGGCTCATTAGCATTTTAGCTGTAACAGAGCCGGGTTTTAATCGTGTACATGTACATATGTTTATGTTTCTATAAATTATAATTACACAGTAGTTAGTAGTAGCCATTTAGGCGTTAGGTATTCTGTTCCATTACATTATGGTAAATCACACAGTAGTAGCCATTTAGGCGTAAGGGTATTCTTTCTGTTCTTCCATTGTTCAGCAGACCGGACAGCGAAGACAGTTGATATTGATCATTGTTGAGTTATTTATAGAACAGCAGCCCGATGTGTCTTGCAGAGCAGAGCATTGTATGGATGAATCGATCTCATTTCGACCGTGAATCGATTTCCATCGCTGATGATGGTTGCGTGGACGTAGTTATTCTATAACAACACAAAGATGGTCAATTGAGGGCCCTGAGTTTGAACTCACGATCGATCGCTTACTAAGCGAACGCGTAACCAATGTGGCTACGAAGACCCCCTATTATATGACTAATATTACTAATTCTTTAGAAATGTAATATGTAATGTAAAAAAAACTACTACTGTAATTTAATTAGTCACCTATTTAAAGTCTGACATCAACAAGAAAAAATTCGCGTTAACAGGATTGAGCTTCGTGTTCTATTAGTGTGGAGTAAAAATTGTAATGGACATTTAGATGGGATAAACACTTTTAAAATAATGAATTGTTATTTAAAATAAGTTTTTCCGTCACGCAGAGATCACGAGTTCAATTCGCACTCCCGACATTCTTCCAAAAATGGAAGTAAAAGCGACGAACCAGCCGAAATATGTTGAATGTCACTATAATAGGAAAAAAAAAGTTTTTCCGTATTCAATACGTATTCTACGTAATAGGATAATACGAATCTTTGTAAGTGGTGAAGCATTCTTGAAATTTTGGAAAATTGTTAATATTCATGTTTTCTTCTTGTTCCAATTAGTAATAAATAAAAGAGGTATTTTGATCGATTTGAATATTGGATACAAACTTTTTTTTTGTATACTATATATCTACATATAATTCCAGTTCTTATCGGGGGATTTTTCGTGGGAGTCTCCTGACTTGCACTGTGGTCACGCGTATGTCAAACACTCCCATCAATCGATTGCAGAAACAAGATCACATTTAAGTGAGAACCGGGTAACCGGGTTCTTGCTTGGTCATGATTTGCTCTGCTTCTGAAAACAAGCGTTCAGAAGGATGTAGGAAATAGCAAAATTGCACAGGAATTTCACTACAAGTTCAATAACTTGTGTATATTGCGCTCGCTTTTTTTTCACAGCAAAGTTCAAGTTCAGAACATTTCAAATTTCATTTTTTGTGTTGCTGTTCTGCCTGTGAAATCCTATGATTTACGTTGGCTGCATCCAAAAAATTTTTCCAACTACTCATGGTTAATAATAAGCGATTTTGTTGATCATAATCCATACCTTTTGACGTTTTTTTCGTTCATCGAATTATTGTTGGAGAATTGAATATGATTTCATACTCAGGGGCATCATTGGACCGGGAATTATTGTGGTTCTACGATCTATTCATGACAATTTCACCACAACTATTTTCGTATAGATGCCGCGAACCCGTACTTACACCCAAAATTGATTTTTAGCTTGTTTTAGCATGTTTTGTCCTCCCAATTTATGACATTAAATGAGACATAACATAACAGAAAATGTCATGACTCACAAATACTGGTAAGCATTTGTATAATATACATGGTACAGCAATATAAGATTAATATGAGCGAGCGAAACAAAAGACAAATAAGTTTTCCGCATGCTTTGCCACATACACGGCCCAGACCGAGATAAGTATTGTTCTCCTTCATGCGCTCCTTTTTTACTCTTAGTAAACACTTCCACTGTTATAATGTTATAATCAGGTGCAATATTATCATGTATTTGCTGAACAACCTCTTAAGCATCATAAGCCATGTGGATAGCGTGGTCGTGTAAATTAGCTTTGCATTCCAGCCGGCCTAGGTGCGATCCCCATTGACGTCGTATGAACTTTTTTTTTAGCGCAATCCCGAATGTAATGAGAAAAGAAAACAGAAAGAGCATACATACAAACCATTTTTAGCTTCCAAAATAGCTCATTATTTGCGCATTTGACTCAACAGCACACTAAATGGCATCATTTCTGCCAAAGATGACATGTTTTCTGTCAACGCTAGTTTGGGTGTAGAAGCAGATAACAAGAATTAAACCGAAAAGTGAAATTATCTATATTTGTATCCATCGTAGAATCGAATAGCACAGCTGTATAACCATTTTGCCATATTCAACGGATTCAGTTTCAATGCAAATAATGTTATTTGGTTCTAGACACTGGACAAAATAGTTCTGAAGAGGAATATTCATATTTACAGAAACTATTTGATTCTGTTGAGTAGTTCCACATACAACACCCGATAGCATAATAATAAGGGGCTGTCCACATACCACGTGGACAGCTTTAGTGGGGGGGGAGGTGTTATGAACATGTCCACGCTTGTCCACGGTGAGGGGGGAGGGGGTTTTGATATTGTCCACGTGGAAATTAAGTTAGAAGTCAAAATTGAATGAGATCTGTTTTGTATTTACACGAATTTTTGAACTTCACGCCCGCCCTAAGTACTCAGTATTCATCAATAAAAGTACTGAACTGCCTGAGAGTGCTGCTCGGTCAAACATCCATATTTTTTTCATATGATTGAACCTCTTTCCTGAAATGTATATTTTGAAGGTAACGCACATGAATAGGATCCAATTTATTCCAATCGGTAATAAAGGGCCATTAAATCCGCCAGGATAAAGACATCCAATAACACAAAGAACGTTGGATTTTTTGTAGTATTAAAAATCACGACTTAAGTGCGGGTTGCTCAGCTTTTGCTTTTGATGACAAAACTGTTTGGTTTGTTTTCGAAAACTCCCAAGGATTTCTGAACATTGAAACGAAAAACAAATTCTTCCATGAGTGTACGGGCCGTATCTCTGGAGATCTTTTTCATGCAATGATGTTGTTCTTCATTGATGTCTGGTAATTTTTCTAATACGCTTTTTTTGAGTTGTCTGGAAAGTTCATGCTGCTACTGCTGATTAATTAAAAGAAAAGATTAATCTTTCATGCACATGAATTAGTAGATTCACTACAGATGTCGAAAATCACCGAAATCACAGAAACGAAACATCACGAAAAACATGCATGAAACATGCAAACATGCAACAATGCATGGACTACATATTAACCCATATTACGGAACCCGATCGGATTTGACAAATCGCAATCCGAACGAAATAAACTTTTGCATTCTGCATTTCAAAATTGCAATATTTGTACAATCCGATAGGAATTGACTCGATCAGATTAAGGGGGATAGAGACACGAATTTCGTACGTTTGTTCGAGCTCCGAAAAAGTAAAACAAAGAATGTTTTTACCATCCATTATATCACTATTTGTTATATCAATAAAACAAAAATTGAACGGAAAAATATATATCTATAATTAGAAGCTGATCGAGTGAGGGGGTTCAAAAAAAAGTTGTGCCATGGCGTACAAGATTCCAGCACTTCTGGTTCTCTGAAACAAACAAATCGAACAGATTCTGAATTAGTAAAGATGCCACAATCGTATGAACCTCGGACGAGTGAAAAACGTGTTTTTGATCAAATGGCGGAAATTTGAACAGATTCTGAATCAGTAAAGATGCCACTATCGTATGAACCTCGGACAAGTCATAAATATGTTTTTGGATAAAATGGCGGAAATTTGAAGGAAAAAAATGCTGTTAAAAACTTTTTTTTAAGTTTCTTGATTTTTTTAAAATAGTAAAGCCACGAAATTATGATTTTTTATAGGTTCATGCGATAGAAAGATACATACAGATTGTATTCATATAAACATAGATCGGATAAGTAGAACTTTAAATATCGTGTAAACCAGTTTGAAAAACATATTTCGAGAAAAACGAGTTTGAAGTTAATTGTTATGGCCGTACTAGACAAGATATCGCATCACTAAAATGGCTATAACTTGGTAAATAATGAGATTTCCAAAAAGCCTCTTCTATGGTATATTCTTGAATGTCTGAATTAGAGAAATATGAAGAAAAAAAATTGATTTCTTTTCAAATTTTTAGACTAGAATACCCTTTTAAGGAGCGCAACATTGTGCTAATTTCAAATCCGACCGGATTCAGGAATAAGGGTTTATTTCACCGAAAACACTTGAAGGGACTTATCTCAATCTGCGATTCGTTTCATAAACGCGACGAAAATACATATTTGTAGCGAATTGTAAAGAGCAAATCATTTACAAGAATATTGAGTTAAAAAAAATCTTAGCAAGTGAATGGAACCCCGAAGCAGGTTTTCGCTTGAAGAAAGTTATGGCTGGGTCTGGTAGGACTGGAAGAAAATCTGTATCGTGAGCATCGTGAGCAAACATCTAGTTTCGATGAATTCCAACAAGTACTGCTAGCAGCTGAACGTATGAAAATCAACGATCCAGAACGCTTCTAGGGACTCCTAAAACTCCACTCGCCTTACACACCAGATAATGCATCTTCAGATTATTAACTGTTAAAATTTTTGTAAGAACTTCAACTTACTGTATAGCATAAGTTCTGGGAGGATGGAATTCTCAAGTTGCATGAAGGATGCTGAAATATTCAGGAAAAAACGGTGCATCTATGATCGAAAAAATGTATGCCTACAAAAATATGCTTTTGGTTTTTTCCTTAGAATCGGCATGAATTTTTCAGGACAATATTCAGCATGATTTAACAATTAAGGGTTGTAGGTCAACGGAATCATCGATCACGATGATACTGCAGATGTTTTGTTTTTACTAGGTTCATTATAGCCATCAGGTACTACCGAACCTGTAAAAGCGAAAGTGATTGATGTTTAGACGAGAAAATTCTGTTTTCAAACAAAGTGGTTGATTTCATTGTCTGATTTTTAGAGCTTTAATTACGCAGCCAGCCAGCTTTAATAAAAATACTCGAGAATAAGCTCACAAAGGGTATTTTAAAATGGATATGGAGATAACGTGAATGGAATTCGGAAGAAAATAATGAGTTCCCGGACAATGTTGAAAAACATCGAAGATTTCAAGACAAATCGTTACCATTGGTAAGGTTATAATTGTTATCAATAAACATATGGAATAAAAATTAGAAACAAACTTGAAATCCATAACGAGGTATAATGAAACATCACTACGAGGTATATTTAATGTAAATAAAATAATTTTCAAAATATAATATAATTTGGTTTGGTATTTGGTTCGATTAATTGACGCAAATTATTCGTTCGTTTTGATTATTGGTTGCATAATGATCGTTCTGTTAATAATATATTTTTTATTCAGTACTCGATTAATCGATTATCGGACATCACTAATTACGACAAAGGTTCTGTATACAAATTTTACGAAGGATAAAAAATGATTATATTTCGCGAACGGTTAGTCCCAGTGTAAAATGTTGCACATAGTTTTTCATGTAGAATTTCATGTAGAATTGCATGCAGATTCTATTTATCTAGTTACTTTTCTTAGATGATTCCGATTTCACAAAGTATTGAAGTATCATAAATGTTGATATTCATATCTCAATTTTGTTGATTTCTCTCGTAACTTTCTGTATCTGTATTGATCGGTTCTCTTCATTGACTTTTTCTTTCTATTACTACGGCCTTGCAGACAATTTTTACGTCATTTTTGCGACATAGTTTGATAAACGAAGCCTCCTTCTACTCTCCTGACCGTCGAACACATCAGGTAATGCTTTTACCGCTGAGTTATTAACGAAAGAGAATTACAATTCTTTGAAAGAAAGTTCAACTAATTTAAAAAACGCCCTTTGAAAAAATAAGTCGTAATTTCAATCTTATGAAAATGAAAATTGTGATTTCGGATAGCATCCATCATATGTATCAAGTTTCGATAAATCGAAACCGCTTCAAAATTTGCTGCTTTTCAGGCAATTTGATGTGGAACTTATTAAACTTATTAAACTTTTTCAGTGAATTTGTTCTACATTTCAATCGCCCGCCGTGTCCTCTGACATTCGCCATGATTCTATCCCACCTTCCTCTGGCGATAATACACTCAGCGGAACAGCGAAAAACAAAGTGGGTTATTCCGTGACATTTCGATAATCCAGTTTTTTACGATAATTATGACCTGCCACCGAGCGAGACACACCGGAGAGACGACGACGATTTATCTCCATCGTTTTATTCGGCGTTTCATCAGCCGTCAGCAGTGTGTGATAACCCCCGGCCGCGGCGCGGTGGACACGGACTTCATCTTAAGGAACCACCATTCCGTCGTCCGTCGAATGTCAGCCGAAGGCGAAGCGAAGTTCGGTGACAGTCTGCGTCCAGTAGTCATAACTCTTCAGATTATTTGCATAATTAGTGGAACGATCGCATTGATTTTCATTAATTCCGAAAACGGCACAAATCCGCGCCAGACGGACCTGAAATCAAATTGATCGACGTGATTTGTTTGTTTCTGCGTCCAGCGCCCAGTCATGGACCGTGAGTTGGATTTCTCCGAAAATGATACCGATGTCCAGGCGTCGAGAAAACAAGCTGACCAATTTTGATACTATGATTTTAATATTGTGATTTATTGATTATTTCGGAGGAATAATCATTGGACGGGTACCCTTTTTGTTTTTTGGTCAGTTCGAGAGTTGATTTCGATAGCAATGGAATACGTTAGGCAACCCACATGCGTTGGTTGTTTTTTCGTCCACTATCGCCCCACGGAATGCTCTAACGTGTCAATTTTTCTAGTCGTGTCGGTAATGGGATTGAATATGAATCGGACTGAAATTGGCTACGAAAATGATGTTACCATAAATCAAGCGACACATTGTGGTCATCTTGATAAAGCCGCTGCCACCAGTTTGTCTGGAAGCAGTCTTTAAAGCGATAGCGGCGGAAATGAGAATTGCTTATTTTGTTTTTTTTAAAGGCATCGTTTAAATTCGTTCAGGGTTGCGTATCCTGTTTGGTGTGAGTTTTTCGTTATCTATGCATCTTAGATAGATTGGAGCCTAAAAATATCTGATTTCGAATGTTCAAAACGCTAATGTGATGATTATACTGGAAACCCGTCCACCATAAATCGCCCCAAACAAACCATATGGATTAGATAAAATGCTACTGTAGTATAAAGTATTTTAGGCACTTCACTGTATAATCTATAGTTAAAAGGATGATTCCTAGTAATTGAACAAATACAGCAGTGGCGTAGTGTAGGGGGCTGTCCGCCCCGGGTGTCACCCTCAGAGGGGTGGCACCTGCGACCATAATATATATATATATATATATATATATATATATATATATATATATATATATATATATATATATATATATATATATATATATATATATATACAGTGGTAGACATTTGTTTAGCCGCACCCTATTTTTCTCTTTTTTTTAAATAAGTCAATTCTTTCTACAGTTTTGCTCATAGAAGACGATTATTGTTTATTTTCATCGAATTCATTCTAAAAAAAAGTATAAATTCACTTTTTGTTTTCTAAGTAATTCTAATATGTGGAATCAGGGTGGACATTCGTTTAGCCGTATCCTTAAGTTTCAATAAAAGAAAATTTGTGCGGCTAATATTTAGTATGTTCTCCTCCATTTCGGATCATTATGAAAACTCGATTTGGCATCGAGTCAGACAGCTTTTAAAGTGTTGCCATATTGATTATAGCCCAACACTCCTGAATTACTGCCTTGAGACTGGAAATGTTGTCAAATTGTCATCCGTTTGCATAGACCATCTCGGCCAAGATTCTCCATAGGTTCTCTATGGGATTGCAATCGACTGCCAGCAGGTCATTCAAGAAGCGGAATGTCCTTCTCGGCAAACCATGCCTTCGATTGCTTGGAAACGTGGATCTATGCATAATCCTGCTGAAAAAACGACATCCTCGGTAGTGTTATTCTCAATATGGCGAAATCGAAACGTCCTCCAGTAATTGAAGATACTTTTCGGAGTTCGTTCGGGTGAAAATGAAACAAATGAGAAGCTTGCTGTGATAGGAAACGGCTCCCCATACTGTCAAACTTCCGCCCCCAAAGTTTCGCTTCGATCTCACGGCATGCCGTTGACTTAAATTGTACCAATAGCAACTGTAACAGTCCGGACCATCCAAATTGAACTTTTTTCGCCGGAAAATACAACATTTCTCCATTCTAGTTTCCATTCGATGTATTGCCGGGCGAAAATGAGATGGTTCTGCTTATGGGTGGCGGTCAGTTTCGGCTTCCTTTGAGGGTTCTTCCACATTATGTTTGGTGACTCATACAAGATGCTCGCAATATCCCTCTTCGTTACTGGATAACCGATACTGCCTTAATGTATGAGCAGGACATCGTTTCCTGGTTGCTTCGTGTATTATTTGACCTTTAAGACGCAAAGTAACTTTGGTGTTCCCATTTGTTGGTCGTTATATCCCATATTTCTGGCACTATTTAAAGAAATTCCGTATCACTTTCTCAGATAGACCATTTTTTGTTACGATCGGGCGATTAGAAAACTTTTGTTCACTGAATATCTCTATTATTTTCCGCCCTCTTCGGTCAATAGAATACAATTCGCCATTCCTTTAAATTCTACGTAAATCACCAATCCGACCAACTTCTTACGTTGTACATCTAATATTTATCTTGTAAATTAAACATTCTCAAGTATTTTTTCAAAAAACACAGATACAAGCTTGGTGATTATGCGAAAACTCGATTTTTATGCCCTACGGCTAAACGTATGTCTCGGGAAAAAACGACGTTTGAATGTTTATATCCACCGATGCCGCCTTGTGTGTGTGATTGTGACGCACGTCCTTTCAATAAAATTGACTTAAATATACTACCACTACAGCGAATAAGTATCCCGATAAAAAGAACATTCCTAGTTGTTTTGTAAGTGTTTTAAGTTTTTTTCAAGTGCGGCTAAACGAATGTCTATTACTGTATATATACAGCCATTCCATGCCAAACTGACATAGTGGTTCTCAGATTTTCGTCAAAAGTTGTAGTTTTGTTTTTTTTATCGCAAATTATGAGACCCGTATTTTTTTTTTGTTTTTTATGTTAGGGTGACCATTTCCATTTTTGGGGTGGTCCAAAAAAAACACTTTTTTTTTTCGCTGCTTGACCGATTCAGATGATCGACATATCTAATTAAAGCCAAACACCTGGGAAAAAAATATTTTTTAGATCATCGGCTAGCTTTGAAAAATAATAACTCAAAAACGAAACAAAACGCTTCCCTGGTTTCGGGATATGTTGTGTGAAAAATCCTCAGCTTTCCAGAAAAAATATAAAAAACTATAGCGCCCTTGGGTTTGAGACTATGAAAACAATAAGAAACGAATACAATCAATAATGACGAGAACAGAATTAAAATTATAAAAAATTAAAAAATTAAAAAAGACCAGGTGATTGGCTTTAATTTGATATGTCGATCATCTGAATCGGTCAAGTAGTGCAAAAGTTATGATTTAAAAAAAAAGTTTTGGCAAAAATGCGAAAAAATGTTTTTTTGGACCACCCCAAAAATGGAAATGGTCACCCTAACAGAAAACTAAAAAATACGTGTCTCGTAATTTGCGATAAAAAACAAAACTACCACTTTTGACGAAAATCTGAGAACCACTATACCGGTTTGGCATGGAATGGCTGTACAGATGTTCAATCTTTGGAAATTTTAAGAAAAAAAATCGATTTAGTGCAAATTTCAGAATATTTTCACGATTTTAAAAGTATTTTTGGTATACAAGAGTAATTTCTTAAGACTCGTTCTAAACTAATGGTAGGTTTTTTTGTTTAGAAGTTCATTGCCCATTTAGGTCATTAAGATCTTATATAGTTCAGCACAATAAGTACAGGTATTAGCCCCCTTGATATAAACAGTAAAATAAGTTGAAATGTAAATATACAATAGATATACGAATAGATTTAAGAATTGAGTGTGATCATCAACATTGTAACAATTCGCTTATATCCCATCCCTTTCCTGAAAGAATATGTCACCCTTCTAAACTCGAGTAAACCGCGAGTAATCGGTTTTCCACCTTACTAACCATAGTGTTAGGAAAATTGTACATGTATAGTTTTAAAAAATATATTTAAGAATTCGGCTCCTTCAAACTAACGTAACTGAGCCTGTAAAAATAAACGATTTATATAAAAAAAATAATTAGTACAGGCAAACCTGTTTTCGTACGGGGGATAGGGACCGCACAAAAAATCGTACTAAACTTCACCAGTAGCTTTGGAAAATAGTGTTCGCTAGACAATTTGAAAAAAAAACTTTTTTCATACGGTGGATAGGGACCGCAAACAAAGTTTTTTTCTATCTCTTGAAATAACCGATTTAGTGCCTTTTTTCTATGTTACGTTAGGGTTACCATGAAAAAAACTGTTTTTTGCTCTAACTTTCATATTTCAATTTCTAAATACAGACGGTCTTCGAAAGACTTTTAGAACTTACTAATACTCAATACTTACTTTACTCAAAGTTATTGATATTTGTTCCCAAAAAACACGCTCTTTTCATTTGTTTGTCATTCTTTCTGGGGGAAACAAAAAAAATTGTTGACGGAATTTGAAAGAACAGATTTCACTCTATATAATATGTGATTTTCAAAACTATATTATTTTTTGTGTTTGAGTAAATTAAAATTGAAATCAGGAGTTTTTCCGGGTTAAAAGCTTCAATAACTTTGAGTAGGATTAAGAGAAGACAAGTTCTGCATCGTAAAATGTTGGTATTGATTAGCTTTGAAAGTCGTAGGAAGACAGTTTTGAGGTAGAATTTGAAATATAAAAGTTAAAGCAAAACAATACGTTTTTTCATGGTTACCCTGATGCAACCAAGATAGAAAGCGCCAAAAACAACTTTATGGGAGATATTTGTTCTTTAGACATAAACTGTCTTAGACAAAGTTGTTACATATGATGGAGCGCTCATTTTAATGTTGTCAAAAATAGGGTAACCAAAAGTTTAGGTCAAATAAAAAATCTAACTTTCTTACCTTTATAGATAGAGATATTCATAGTTCGACAATGTTGTAGCCCCAGTTATTTTAAACAACTTTGTAGAACAAAGTTTTTTTCTATCTTTTAATATAATCGATTTAGCGTTTTTTTTTCTAAGTTACATTAGGGTGACCATGAAAAAACGGGTTTTTTGGCTTTAACTTTTATATTTCAAATTCTGCATCAAAACTGTCTTCGTACAACTTCTAGAGATTATCAATACCAACATTTTGCGATGCAGAACATGTCAATATCTTAATCCTGCTCAAAGTTATTGATGTTTTTTTACCCAAAAAACTCATGATTTCAATTTTAATTTACACAAACACAAAAAATAACATAGTGTTGAAAATCACACATCATATAGAGTCAAATATTCTCTTTCAAATGTCGCTAATATACTTTGTTTATGTTTACCCAATATCCTGGAAAAAAGGTAATGAAGATGGTAGAGTGAGCAACATAACATGCGCTGCCATAACTATTTCTTAAATAGTGACGTCAGTCGTTGTGTTTATCTTTCATTGCTCACCGCGTCCATGTGAAAATGCTATTTTCAGGAAGTAATTTATCAATTAAAAACGTACATTTTTTTGGGTTCCCGCTGAATATGAGGCTAATGTGATAGTGAGCAGTGAATATTTGTGAAATCACGTCGAAAAAAACAGATAAAAGTGATATTTCCATGTGCCATTTTCACTCCCCCATGTTCATAGAAACAAACGAAGTTTCTTTATTCTAACGTTATAAAGTGTATGTTTCAAAGGCTCTCAGTGTCGGTGTGTATGTTGTGATATAATAATCGCCAATTAATCAGAACTTCACAGAAAATGTTACTGATTTCAAGAACTAAGTATACGATTGCTCTCTGGACCTTTTTATCACATGAATAATCGAAATAAGCCACGATACAATTGTCATCTGTTGTAAAACAACCAGTTGGATGAATTCATGAGAATTTTGGCTCAAATTATCATGCAACCGTGAGTACTTTCAACATTGTTTTGTTTATTCTATATACATTCCATATTGAATGCAAATTACGACACTATATTTGCTTGACAATACAGATATACTTCGCCTACTGCTCCACCTCTATATGTGCCTCATTGATGAGGCACCCCAGAAAGAATGACAAACAATTGAAAAGAGCGTATTTTTTGGGAAGAAATATCTATAACTTTTAGTGAAGTTGATATATTGACAAGTTCTGCATCGCAAAATGTTTATATTAGTAAGCTCTTAAAGTTTTCCGAAGACAGTTTATATGTCGAATTTGAAATATAAAAGTTAGAGCAAAAAAACAGTTTTTTTCTTCATGGTGACCCTAACGTAACTTTGAAAAAAAAGCTATATATCGGTTATTTCAAGACATGGAAAACAAACTCTGTTCTACAAAGATGTCTCAAATAACTGGTACTACAACATTGTAGAACTATGTTTACCTCTATCAATAAAGATAAGAAAGTTAGATTTTTTATTTCATCAACAATTTTGTTCACCCTATTTTTGATAACATAAAATTAAGCGCTCTATCATATGTCGTAAACAGTTTTTGTCTAGAGAATAACTGTCGAGCTCTAAATGCTAATTTCCACTTAAATACATCTCCTGGACCATTGTGCATTCGTGATCAACATTCGATTTTCTTTTATCACTTTAATATGCAGCCCACTCAATTGCGTAGATTATAAAATCAATTCTTTGCTCTTTACAATAAGCCCCTACTGGCACATTAAAACAAGCGAAACAAAATATTAGAATGGGAATTAGCAGATGTAGAGCGATGAAATACATACATACAAAGATAGAAAAAAATGACCGATGACTTCATTGTTTTCAAATACAGGTCGGACTCGATTATATACAGACTCGATTATATGGGATTCGATTATATACAATTTTGGACTCGATTATATACAGTTTGTAAAACAATATTTTTTTTATGTTTCCAATATGGCTTATTTCTAGAAGAAATGTTACCTTTCAACGTTAAGGTTAAGTTTAAGTGGCTATTACATGTACAGTGGGGTGAAAATCGTGATTTTTGAAGATTTTGCTTGAATTTTCACCAAGAATTGTTTATATCGATGTTGCAGCAAGATTAAGAAAGATAGAAGTTGGGTGTCAAAGAACGAATTGTAGAGCGGTTAAAGAATTTCAATTTAATTGATAGAAACAATCTAGTTTAATATAAATTTTAGGGATAAAATTTATAATAACACATTAAAAATTATTAACTTTTAAGTTTTTTTCTTCCAAAATTTTATTAAATCCACTAATTTAGTAGTTCCACTACTATATCCTGTACTAAATTTTCTCATCTTTCAAATGAAAGCGTACTTTTTAATGTAGAGCCAGTTAGAGGCAACAGAGTCCAAACAAAAAAAAAGTTCTATAACTCTGTCATTGTTGAAATTCGAACATATGAGTAGGAGGATTTTTTCATCAAATATGATCGTCTATCACCTCCTGGGAAAATCTGGATAATTTTTTTTTATGTGAGAAAGGTGTTTTCTGACTTTAAGGGGATGAATCAAAAATCAAATTCCTCTTTTATTTTCAAAAAACAAAAAATACGTGCAAAAAAAACAAATAAAAAAAAATGTTTGACTCGATTATATAGAGGAACTGGTACAAATTCGGTACCCCATTTTGTTTTTTTGGACTTAGCTCTTGGCCAATGCTCGGAATTTCTTCATATTACGTCAGCTTATGAAGGGATCTATTGCGGGCATTTCCCCGCAAACCGATTTCAAAAATCTTGATTTGGCTCGGAGCTTTGAGCATAGAAGTGAAACAACTCAAATACGAGTACCCGAGATGCCTGGGTATAAATTTGGCACCCCATTTTTTTATTTTTTCAAATTAAAAGAATCGTACTGAAATCACGGAAAATGTTTTTTTTTTGACATTTTCATACAAAATAGAAGTGAAGTACATTATCTTACGTAAAATAACTCAACTTTGACGAAATAGCATGCAATTTTATAAAACAAAGAGTAGCAAAAAAACGATTTTTTCAAGACAAAGTGAACAAATTTCATCTCGATTTATTTCTAACTAAAAAAGTAAAACGAATCAATCCCCAAATCGGGCGAAATTTAATTTTGCTGCATGGGTATGCAATATAGTGTATCATCAACATTATGTTTACATTGGGGTGCCAAATTACCCGCCTACTGAATTTTCACTTTGGAATGAAATCTATGAAATTTGTGATTAAAATCTCGATACACTTATTCGAATTCGTTGAAGAACATCAATTCCTTGATCCAAATCAGCTTTAATATTTAAAATCGGCTCACTATTCGATTTTTAATTATTTTTCAAAAGACGCACATGAAAAATTTTCGAAATTTCAAAAACAACAAAACTTGTTTTTTTTTTTAAACAACGCAGATATTTTGGGTTTTTGGCATCTGACATTTGTTACTACATAACTAGAACTCTTTTTTTTATTCACCACCAGAGTGCGCTCATGACCGCCGGAGATCCGGGTGGGTACCAAATTACCCACGGGGTACCGAATTTGTACCAGTTCCTCTACAGGATTCGATTATATATAGTGAAAAGAAATCATAAACTGTATATAATCGAGTCCGCGCTGTACCGCACACAAAAATCGAACAAATAAATCGCACGGCATACTCCATAAGTTATTTTTTGTGCGATCGCACAAAACAGGCTTTACTGTATACACGTATTTGTCACCGAGCAAAATCAGTCTTCGATTTTCCTACAGCTACGGCACACCTACGGTTTTGAAATCTCCATAAATACCATACATATTGGCTGATGATGGACCAATGGCGAAGATATCAATCACTGTCATTTGCATGTTTCGCTTGCCTGCGCTTCTTGCAGTGGGGGGCATTCGCTATGGTACAGCACATATGCAACCATTTTGCAGCGTAGAATGCACCCTTCCAATCGTAAGACGGACAACACCAGCTCCGTCTTATCTTATTGAACGTCTTATCCAGCTTCAGCACTATTCAATG
The DNA here is from genome assembly GCF_029784135.1 of Toxorhynchites rutilus septentrionalis. Lineage (NCBI taxonomy): Eukaryota > Metazoa > Arthropoda > Insecta > Diptera > Culicidae > Toxorhynchites > Toxorhynchites rutilus. The sequence continues at coordinate 92,953,618 of NC_073746.1, read as the reverse complement.
CTCGTTGACGCTCTATTCAGAGTTCAGCAGTCATCCTTGGGATGGACACGTTTCTAGAGAACCTGCCAAGAGCACGAAAACGACGACGACGACGAAGACGATGGCGGCGTCAGCGACAGGCAGTGGCTCGCTCCATCTTAATGTCCCCAATGGAGTCTGTATCGCTCCTTCCGCCTTTTGCCTTTGACATTTTATGATGGTGGCCTCACTCTCCATACCACACACACCCACACATACATACGTCTCCTCGTGCACCATTATAGTGGCCAGTGTTATATTGGAAGCTGAAAATGTTTGATTGAACGCTGAGGGATTTCACAATCGATGGTTTCCCTGCTAGTTTCTTGTGTGACTTGGCTGCCAATGCTGCCGCCCTCGTTTCTCTGATCTCTCGGATCTCGGATCGTTACCATCTACAACCCATCTTCCGCTCCGCTATGGTGTCTGGTTCCGAAGACAGTTTCCTTGACAGCTGCAGTTGCAACTTTATGACGCATTGCCGTAATTGGAAATGTTCCGCAGCAACGGCACCGTGTCCAGTCGGATGAGCAGTGCTGGAGGATTATTTATTGCCAATGACCTCAATGTAATTAATCAATCAATCAATTCTCTGAATTTAATTTCACATTCCCTTCGACTCTGGCTGCGATCGGAACCGAACAATTGAAGATGTAAATTTTTTCAATCTCCATCGCTCTCCTCGCCAGCAAATCTGCCACCGCTGTCCGTCCCACGGGAAGCAACTTTCTTGCCAGGGATATCGGATGTGACTGGTTTTGGAAATATTTCATTGACACATTTCGTCCGGGAGAAGCAGCGGTTCGCAATCCGATGTCGGGCCGGTATCAAACTGCAGTCCAACTGTCCGATTCCAGTCCGCCTGGGACTGTCTGTCATACGGCTTTATTACATTTTGCGATTCCGAAGATGTTGGTGCTTTCCAGCAGCAGCAAAAGCGTCACGAGACGTTTGGTCTGGTCTGGCCACGGTCACACATGGCAACGCATGGCAATATTTCCTTCTGCACTGCAAATCGTACGTCTCCTTGCGGACGTGATTGATTTGCTGGTCGGCCAGATGCTTCGGGCTCGGAACGATTTAATTATATTCTTAATCCCACGGAACAGCATTCTGGTCGGGATTCGCCAAAGTATCATAATGGATTTATGGACTCGGGGAAAGCTAAATTCGATCACTTATTCAAAATCTTCCATCCGCAATGGACTCAAAATGGGCGAGTCATCTTCCGTGCAGCACTAGTGATTTGACACCTGATTGTTGGGTGTTTTAATGGGAATCGAATCCGGTCCGCTTTGGAGCTTTATACCTACGGCTGAAGATATGATATTTTAGTTCCAGCGCGCAAAGGCACACAGTCAGATGGGAATACAGAAAGGGATGTGAAAAAGTCCCAAAGGACTTGCTCGACTCGAGATGGCACGGAGCGGCACGGGACCGTCCGGTCCTTGGGGTCACAGCAGGAAACCGCAAGAAATTAGTACCCTTGGATGGGAGATTCTACTCCGGGGATGACACACACAACAGACTGTCTCCACTCAATATGCATTTTCGCAAAGCAATCGCAATTGAGCGGAATTCACCGTTTGCCGTGCTGTTTAGCAAGACTCGCAAAGACAAAGATAACGGAATTAAAATGTATCGATTGCGAACGGAAAAGTGAAAGTTTGACGTATTAATTCAACCAAACGAGTCGATTAGAATGTGTATTAGACAGGATGCGCTTTGTTCGGCGGTTCAATAGGATAAGATTAAATCAATGAATTTATCATTCAATTTTTTAATGGTGCATTAGTGAATATATGACTGCTTTATTCATACCAATTTTATTAGCGCTTGGAACACATAAAAATAATACCGTATTCTGTCTCAACAAACTGTGAACGTCATTTCGTTCAATAAAAAATTCGTCCAGGACTGCTGATTTAAATGTGATTAGTGTTTTAGTGTTATGTGGTGTATAGTTTATCCGAGTTTTCGAATTTTTTTTTGATGTCAAATATCTTAAAATTGCATGAAACGTCGAGATCTAGAAATGTTGATGCCAAATGTTCTAACCCTTTGCGGTCATGTTAAATTTGGGCATAGGTATCGTACTGGTCGGATTTTTTTTTTTGGAAAAGCAGAAATAAATGCAAGGTTATGAAAAATATTTTTTTTAAATTTTTTTTTGTGAACTTTATGTATGAATTAACACAACAATGTATTTTAATGTAATGTTTTCATATAAAAATATATATTCTATAATTCGTCGTGTCAAATCCTTCGAAACAGTCTCCAAGAGTAAATCATAATCATAATCAATACATAATTACATAATTGTCATTCATGCTAAAAACATGTAATTAATGGCAGCAATGTGTATCAGAAACGATCAACACTTCTCACTTTTAACAAACAAAGATTTTTTAACATTAGATTATTCAGATGATATAATACACTTATGAAAACAATTATTCTGATTTTTAAAAACAACTACTTCAACATAATTTAAACCAGTAGTTACTCAAATAATGATTTCTGCGTATTCGAAATGATCAGAACTTTTTACTTTACAAACAAACGAAGATTTCATCGCTTGAGACACTTATGCGATTATTCAAATAACATGAAACATTTATGCAAACAATAGTTCTGATACTTATGAATTTTTGAAACTGAAACTTATGAATTATGAATTTTTCCCATCACACCAAAGTGTTACAATGGCTAAATTCTGCTGTTATGATTTTTGTCCTACATTCCTATGCATTCAACGCACTGTGCGTTGGCTCATGTGAGTGACTACTTTGTTTGATACTGAGTACCGTTACCTATTACTCATAGGAACACCATATTGATTCGTGAACAGGTCCACTAGACACCAAGCTTCGTTTAGTAAAAGTATAAACTGATACTTGGTTCAAGCAATAGATTTTAACAATCTTCTCTGGATCCCAATTTCTTATCACTCTGGAAGTTTTGCAATGCGAGAAAAAGGTTGTATCCGCTTGTGGATGCATAATAATATCCCAATCATGTTCTCGGAGTTGTGTGGCTCTGCGATCTTGATGAAACACAACATGTCTTCTGGTCAATCGCTGGCTTCAAGCGGTCCAAAATAAAAAGTGTAAAATGTACCGAAGTTTCTCTTTGTTGATTTCCATTGCTATCGCGAGATATCGCGAGATATCGATCAATACAGCCAGTCACCGAGGTAATAATGGATTGCTTTTTCCCCAACCTAAAACATATTACGTACACTCCGTCCAACTTCTATAAGACCACCCTGATTCTATTTTTTGCAACACAAACACTTAGAATTTCAACAAGATACATTCATACATTGTAGAATACTTAGAATAAAATACATTTAACGTCAATTTAGCTGTCCAGTTTCTATAAGACCATTTTAAAATTCATAAGTATTGTCATTGAAAAATTCAAAACGATCGGCTGATTTACATGTCAATAATTGGCAACCTTGCCATTTCGGCTAATAACTTGGAAAACTCGTGTTAGAATACTATTTACCAAATTCTGCCGAAAGGATTTCTCGATATTTTCCCGCGTTTCCGAAATTGCGACCTTGAGCTCTTCAATCGTCGTGTACCGTTTTCCCTCTGTGTAGATTCTGCGTACAAGGATCCCCCAAAGATTTTCAACCGGATTCAAGTCTGGAGAGCGTGCCGGTCAGTCCAAAAAAATAAGTTTTTGGTGTTTAATCCATTGCTTAGTTTCCTTGCTAGTATAAATAGTAGCATTGTTTACCGAAATATGATTTTTTTGTGACGATATCCACGCAAAAACAGTGAGAGAGAGGTTTCCAGAACATGTATGTAATCCTTGAACGATGTGAAAGCTATCTTGAGTTTTCTGGTGGCACAGATACCGCCCAAACCATGCAAGAGCCTTCACCAAAACTCTTGGTTGAAAAATACTGTTCCTTCTTCCGTGAATCACGCCAGTGCCCCTTGAAACCATCAGGACCATCCAATTAAACTTGTTTAGGTCAGTGAAGATAACCTATACATTGAAGAACTTTTCGTTATGGTATATGTATTTTTTGGAAACAATTTTTGTCATAACATACCGTGCCCATTGTCATCTTCAAAGCGAAGTAAATGTGCAATATTCTTTTGCATATTTCCCCCCTTTTAATGACCAAATTCCCCACCGGTTGAAAATCACTGCTCTGTCACTTCCTGAAATATTCCGGGCTAGTCACCCAACACCTTGTACATATATCAAAAAACAAAACTGACATACCTTGCTGAATAATTGATGTACCGTGTTAAAAATCTGATTAACAAAAAAATTACAAGTTATTGCTACGTTAGCAAACGGATATCGTATATCTACAGAAAAAAAGAGTTATCAATTTGATCTGTCGAAAATTCAAATTTTATCAATCAATTTTAGGCCAATTTACAATCCATGGTACGCGTAAGCAAAATAACTGCTATTCTGTACATTAATGTGAATACATTGAAAAATGTTTTTGGGAAAAAAATGCATGTCACCTACTCACGTTTAGTTTATTCTACTGATCATTTATTGTCACAATACTATTTTCGTACTAGTTTCGTGCTAGAAATTATTATAAATGTATGTGGGTTTAGATTAATTTTAAATAATTATCAGATGAAATCAGATAAATTGAAGAAATTGAACATTCAGGATAATATAATTTAAGGGTTGTACTTTTAATGTAAATTTAACACTGTTCCTTAAAGTTTTAGGTTCGATTTAAGCAGAAAAAAAATCATGAAATCATGATAAATGGATAATTTTTAAACATTTTCAACACAACATAATAAGATTTCATATGATTCTTGATTATAAACTATCTTTTCCTTTTCTACAATACTGGGTTAGTTAAAAAGAAGACTAAATGAAAGAATTTTGAATCTTAATTACTATAAAATTCACTCGAAATATGATGTAGGTAAAAAATGTCGGGAAAATTACTAAAACATCTGGCGACACGGAACTAGAGTATATACCATGATTGTTGATCTAAAGAACGTCTTTAAACGCGTAAAAAGGTAAAGGAGAATAATGCTAACTTTGAATGGAATGAGCTACGTAGGGCTCAGGAAAAAATATAGGAGGTTATGTCCAAGACACGACCACTCTGTTGACGTAGTACTACGCTGTTATTTTGTTCAAGTCGCTTGTTAATAACTTCGGATATTATTTTACTCACACACTTATCTTCGCTCGTTCTTCTCAACAGAAGCCCTTTGTATGAATATTTTCGGTCTCGATTAGCTAAGTTGAGCTGTGGTGGAGATAGTTTTGCTACTGTCATGCGAAACCAAATGACACACAAAATTCTTGAACAATTATTTTCATGGGAAGCCGATGATAGTCTAGTTTGATGATTCCTCACACAATTGTGTAATTTAGAACCTCAAGGTGAAGTTGGAAGGAAGCCACAAATGGCTGCCACAATGGCGCTCGCTTCTTTCATCTCCCTCCCTCACCCCTCGCCCGATATTCAATAATTTTGCGAAACAGTGTGTAGAAAATGATCGTTTTCGCACACTTCCCATCAAGTAATATCAACCATACTCTAATCGATTACTCACAAGATATTATATTTTCATCTGTCGTCGCAATGTATAATGAAAAACGTCGGAAAATTCGAGCTAGTGCTCTGAAAGTTAAATTTTCATTTTTCAATTTTCGGCAATGGTTTTGTTTGTATTGGTGAAAGCATCGTTATTTTTTCGGCACTGATGCCAGACAACATCATCCAAACAGCTATAAAAACCACTCGATGAAATGTTATTCCTGAGTCATAGCGTTTCATGTCATGAAAATCAATGAAATAAAATTGTGTTGATATCAATACAATTATTATTTTCACGTTTAATGGGTCTATAATGTAAGTTTTAGCAACTTTTACATTGGTTACCAAAATTGTACCGCACAGCTCGGCCACGACTGCCTCTGCTATCGAAAATAGTAAACGGAAAAGTATTACATTCAAACAGAATGCCTCGGCCAACGAAGAGAAGGGTTAAAGCTCTCCAACTTGAAAAAAAAAACGATCAACGAAGGAAAATATTAAGGAATTATCAACATCGAGTTACTGTGCGGAAGAACTTGTTAATACCACAAAAGCCCCAATTCGCATGTGTTATAAATTCGCTCATGTTACGCACGCGTATGACTAGAATTTTACTTCATATGCAAATACACATTCTATATATATTTATATTTGCAATTATTCATCGGAACACATCGTTCATACATTTTACTTCAGTATTGAATTGTTATTTTTTTCAAATGTATTCTAAGACACAGTCTGATAAGTGAATTGATCTATTTACGTACAAGAATCAAAACAAACTGTGTAATTTGCTTCTCTTTCACAAACACTACTACCCCATGAAAACGCGTGCTTTTACTTATACTACCACAATGGCTTCGTTCGACCTTCACCTTCATGGAATGGCGACAAATGAAACACAAATTTCTATATTTCTCGAGAACTAATCATGTAAATGAAACGAAATTTTGCATGTGGAGGTTTTAGGGTGCAATAAATGATTCTACGGTGGTTAAATACTCCTTCTCTCTCTCTAAGGGGGCGGGGGGGGAGTGTTTGGAGGGAGTGCATACAAAAGAAACACAAATTTTTACATTTCTCGAGAACTAATCACGCAAAAGAAACCAAATTTGGCATGTGAAGATTTTAGGAGACACGGAACGTTTCTGTGGTGAATAGACACTCCTAATCCATCAAATTGGAGCCCTGAAAAGGGCCGTTGATTATATGCTAAGCTAATATAGCACCCTCTCCTTGGATTCGATGGGCCAGCTGAATGTCCTTGGGCATGATGTCGTCACATCACGTTTCACGTTTTGCGTGGATAGCACACAAATTTGTATCTTCGAATAAGCCTCCTGCAGCGTCATAACAGCGGAACTTTGGAAGCGCAAGTCGGTTTTGAAGTCCTGAGCAATTCCACGATCCAAAAGTTGCAAAGGTAGCTTGCGGATTAGCAATTCGGTCGACTTCCGATAGCGATGAATTTCACACAAAGTTACCGGTCGATAGCGATGTGGCTTCTTCACCTATCCTGCGGCTGGTGCGCTTAACCGAGCTGCTTTCGTGTGCCTTACCACTGAAAGACTAACTAGCTATCTGCTTGGTCCCAAACAAACGAGTCGTCACGGTGCGAGAGTAGAGTAAGAAATGAACGAAAGCAAAGGAAGCGTCATTTTATAAACCATAAAAGTATAGAATCTAAACCCCACCCTTATTATATTCGTTGCTTACCCTGAGAGAGAAACGAATAACATCGAAGTAAGTATACAGTAATGTATTTGAATCCGGACACTTTGCGTTACATTTAATACCATACCGCAGCCACAACATTTTATGCATGTTGAATTAATGCGATTGATTAGTAACTATCAAGAAACTATCAGTAACTATATTAGCAACTATTAATCGCATAAATTCAACATGAAAAAAATGTTATGGCTGTGGTATGATATTGAATGTAATGCAAAGTGTCCGGATTCAAAAGCATTACTGTAAAAAGGAGTTAACTCGACTGAATTTTTTTCGGTTCGGCCTGCAAAAACGAAATTAAAGTCCCCCGCCGACTGCAGACTGACTTGTCGACCGATAGTTCGGTCGGCTTCTTAATCAGTAGGGAGAAAAAAAGTCTGTAGTGTACAGCATAATGCATAGACGTAAGTATGCGCTTCCCCATCTCACATTCCAATAAGATTAATGGGTTTCCAAGTGGGCGCGCTACATACGGATACGAATGATTTCAATAACCTGTTTTCGAAGCTATCATTAAGCTATTGAAACAATTTTTCGACTCAATAAATAGCAATCATATAACTCTTGGACATTTTATCTTTTGTATGAAATAATTATCATACTGTTCCGTTGATCCGAAGCAGAATGAATCACGCTTAAAGAAGAATGGATTTTTTCTTGGAATTTAGTCAGCAGAAATAATGCCCTTTCCCAACAATTAAAAACGACAAACGGTAAACAGTTTCATCAAAGTGATTTCTTCGATATGGGGATATATTCACTACATCATGTCATATATTTCATATCCATGGCACATATCGGTATCGAATTATCATCGACACTACGATTTTTGCTAAATGCTCCTTTCAGTTCGGCCTTTAAAAAACTTTTCTGTACTCTAATCCATCAAATTTGGAGACCTGAAAAGGGCCGTTGATTATATGCTAAGCTAATATAGCACGCTCTCCTCGGATACGATGGGCCAGCTGGATGTCCTTGGGCATGATGTGACGCGTTTTGCATGGATAGCACACAAATTTGTATCTTCGAATAAGCCTCCTGCAGCGTCATAGCCGCGGAACTTTGGAAGCGCAAGTCGGTTTTGAAGTCCTGAGCAATTCCACGAACCAAATGCTGCAAAGGTAGCTTGCGGATCAGCAATTCGGTCGACTTCTGATAGCGACGAATTTCATGCGAAGTTCCCGGTCGATAGCGATGTGGCTTCTTCACGCTTCCTGCGGCTGATGCGCTTATCCGAGCTGCTTTCGTGGTGCCTTACCACCGAAAGTATCCGAGGAGAGCGTGCTATATTAGCTTAGCATATAATCAACGGCCCTTTTCAGGACTCCAAATTTGATGGATTAGAGTTTAGAAAAGTTCTATAAAGGCCGAACTGAAAGGAGCATTTAGCAAAAATCGTAGTGTCGATGATAATTCGATACCGATAGGTGCCATGGATATGGATTTCTTAATGAAGAATATGAAATACATGACATGATGAAGTGAATATATCCCCATATCGAAGAAATCACTTTGGTGAAACTGCATTATAAAATTATTTGTGTACGAATGCCGTAATCGATAGTCGACTCTAATTTGCGCTGGGTAATTTCCTCGGAGGACTCGATTCCTCCTTTGAGCATTAATAATCTCTTTCTGGCAAAACGATGTGGTATTAATCACATTATTTGAATGATAGAATGAAGAAGTTTTCTGCCAATTTCCTTCAACCTCCAAACGTATCTTTCTCCCGTTTGTCGTTTTCGCGTTCGCTAATCCTTTCTCACAACACCCATTTCTAGTTTGAGAAATTGTTGAGTAAACATTGTTTGTCAGTGCGCGTAGAGCGGGAATTCCTAAAGATTCATTGCACCTCTAATAAATTGCCGAAAGACGTGGTCTTACGTTGATCGCACTTGATTGAAAAAATCAAAAACGAAATGTATTTGGTCGCAGCATTATATGAGTAGAAAGCAAATAATCGCTCGAAAATGACTTGATTTTCGCGATGTGAAACATTTTCCGTTTTTCATGTTATGCATCCAATATTGGATACGAAAATTTCCACTGATGGGGAAAAAAATATTCAGAAGCTTTCCTGTTAATTGCGATTGATTGAAAAATAACAAAACCAAATGTATTTGGTTGCAGTGTTATATGGATAGAAAACATTAAAATAAACTATTTCGCATGAATGTATTTTTCAATTCCCAGGGGAACTGGCAGATTATGTTTCAGCAACGATGATAGCAACGAGAATTCCGCGCGTGTATGTGTGTGTGTGTGGTAGCTGCTCCGACGTTTCAAGCGGAACCGTGGCATCACTCTCCTCCTGATGGATTCCCTTTTGGCCTTAGGTGCACAAACAGGCTCTTGGTGACACCGTTCATCAGCGCTTTCATGATAAACGAAATTAGCTTCACAACAACAGCGACAACATGCTCCAATCGCTGTTCAATCATAACTGAGTGGATTTACGAGCGGCGCTCGCTTATATACCGATTTTTGATTTCAATAGCCTGTTTTGAAAGCAATTTTAAGACTATTGAAACAAGTTTTTGGATGAAAAAGTAACAAGTATATAACGCGTAGACATTTTATCTTTCAAATGAAGTGTTTATCATACCATTTCGTTCAGTTGTTTAAGAGCTATTAACGCTCAAAATCTCTGTCTCCGGCGTAACGCTTTCGTTCTCGAAACTTTGGTTTTACACCCCGGTATAGAAATGAAAGACGTAGTCCTACGTCAAAAACAAATTTTGGGCTGGACGAAGTTTGCCGGGTCAGCTAGTATAGCATAAAAAACAAATCTTGGGGAATTTCAGATTTGTTTGGTATGTGAATCGTATCAATCCGTTCGCGGCAAAAATAGTTATCAACGTTAACTTTATTTCATATAAATGTGACCTGTTTTCTGATTTGGCACCCTTAATGAAATACGTAGTTCTACGTCAAAAAGCAGGATTCATGGAGTTTCCTCAGAACATCATATCAAAATATAACAATTTGATGTTCAAAAGCGACAGAAGTAAGAATATTTAAGCATTCTATAAAAACATGTATTTGTTCAACTTTAATGTTTTCAGTCTATGGAAAATAATGTTGGACAATGCTATGTATAATAAATATAGTTATGAGCAAACGGCTTGAACACTTCGTTTGGGGCAAGTAACCGTCTAAATTCACACCCTGCGACACGTCATTGGCCTGCTCACCGACGTTTGGCATCAATTTGACAAATTGCATCACTATTGTGCTGTTCATTATTGAGAGCATCTCATGACACCACTATCAACGGCAGCAGAAGCAACAACATCAACAACGACACTATCGTCGTCGGTCGTCAGGTGATACTTTGGTGATGGCCTCTGGCGCACAACTTATACCATCTCGCATGCCAAACGATGTACTTGAATTAATCTCCCTCGAAGCATCAGCACAGCATCTACCCCGAAAAGAGGATTGTGTGCCATCTTCGCTGTCAGCGTTCGTTCATCAAAGTCATTACTAGGCAACTATAAGCGGTGTATTAAACGAAACTATAAACAGCCATAATGTACTCTCGGAGCGGTTGAGTGAGTGAGTGGTCGGTCGGTGGGCAACGTCGACGAAGACCGAGACTGAGGAGACTGATGTACACACCTGTCAGCAGTTCTTCATCGCGTTTGGGTCCCTCCGCTGAGCTGTAATCCATCTCCCAGGCATGATACGCTAACTTGAGAAGTTAACTGATGCTGCATCTTGCGCTCGCGCTTGAATTAGACAGTGACATTAAACGGCCATGAAGGGTGCACGGGGCGGAGGAGAATTGTGACGATTTTCGGTGGCGATGATGGTGACGTCGGGACAGATTTTCGCGAAACTTACCCGAAAGTACAAAACAAGTGCTGAATGGCATCCAGCCATGACATATAGCAAAACACACGCACTGCACACTGGGTGATGAAGATGAGTTTGGAACTGACACTCGCTCCTCTCTCGGTCTCACCATTGTCGGTCTGTTCCCTCTGCTGCAGTCAGTCAACGCTCGGTATGGGGCGATCTCTGGCAAGGAAGATATGCATCACATTCTCATCAACTTCCAGAACTCGTTGTACACGTTCGTGGTATCCGAAAGGCGGCGGCGGAGAGGCAGAGAGTTCATGTGTGGGTTTCTTGATTAATATAGATTTTGTCAAATTTCACGTCGACTTCAGACGGATTGCTTGTCGCTTGGGGTGCTCGGCGAGAAGCGACCCAGGTCGAAATAGATCGCGCACCGAGGTGCGATTTCGGCTAGCGAGGAAAACATGATGATGCGACAAAACATGATGCTAATATTTATTGACGTGCATTAATCTCGCACAAAATTTATGTGTCCCCGTTTCTGACGAAAGATTTAAGACGGCGAGGATGACGAAAATTGCGTCTGGAATGATGGTTGGTGCGGTGTTCGCATCCTCAGTCTTGGGGTTGGCTGACGCGTTCCAATGAACTACGAGGTAACTAAAAGTGACAATAATAGTATTAGTTTTATTTATAGAATATATCAGTTGGGGTAACGGCATGTGATCATTGTGAGTTTGTGTTCACATTGATATACTGTATATCACCGACCATAATTGTTGCTTTAGAACGAATCATGTCCTTACCAGGGCTATGGAGTGAGAGGAAAATTTCCCCACTCCGACTCTGACTCCGACTCCCTACAATTATTAGAACCGACTCCGACTCCGGCTGACAAAAATAAATAATTCGATACGAAGTTTTTCATTAGAACATTTTATTTGCGATTTTCTCTGATTAGACAGTAAAATAAAGCATCAAATTGCTTCAATCAAATGTTCCTTTATGGAGGCTCTGACTTCACAATTTGCAAAGCAGCCTTTCTACGGTGAATAAGAATTTAAAAACAAAACCGATTCTTTTTTCACATATTTTTAGCTTTGATTGTATCGATCAAGGGATCGTCACAAAATGAAGATAGATTTAAAGAAAACCTACGCTTAACCTAGAAACAACAAAAAAGGTTTATTGCATCAAACAACCACAGTTTTCGCACATGAATTAACGACATAAATTAAGATGAAGACAGTTATATTTTCTTTTTCTCACGAATTATTACTATGTTTTCACAGATATAATCCAACCTTTATCTATATATATATATATATATATATATATATATATATATATATATATATGAGAGATTTTCCCACGTATGTATAACTCATCGTCACGGGAGAACGGCTGATCAGATCTCCATATATTTTGTGAGTTTGTTTTTACTCAAATTAGAATGATAGAGTACTATGGAAAATATTTGAGATGATTGGAAAAATCGAAAATCGAAAAAATTTACTATGCATATCTTTATAAATAAGATGGATATTTCAAATAAAAAGGCAAAAATTGAAAATAAGAGGTACGCATATGTATGTTTCGCTGTGAAACTCATGATTTAGATCAATTTTACAGATCTGAACGATAACATACAAACTCTCTTGAAGTATATTCGTTATTTTTACCAACCAAAATATTCGCTAGAAATACATTATATGGCAGAACAACGTTTGCCGGGTCAGCTAGTCTTGTATAAAGATTGTAATCCATCACAACAAGACTCGATATTTGTTGTACTGCTATATGTCTGCAGTAGGTCAAGAAGTGATGACTGTTTTTTCTTTTACTTTCGACTGAATGTGGATTGGAAAATGGAAAAATGTCTCCAAATTGATTGATCTCATTTCATGACATCACACAATGGTCCAGGAAGTGCATTTAAGTTAAAGTGACCAGATGGTCAGAGGTCTAACGCGGGACACAAAAAACAAAACGTTATGTATATACGTTTTGTGATCATAAACTATAGTTTAGCGAGTCTAAACTGATCAGTTTTGTTTCTTTCTGAGTATCAGCACTCAGTTGTGATTTTTCGGTGGTTTTGATTTTGTTTACGCCCAAAAATCACTCGCTCAATCAGAGCATTTAAGCCTGGCAAGCACGATTCAAATTCTACAATTTTCTTCAAATTATCGAATGTAATGCTCGAAAATTCCATTTCATTTTTCATCGATTTTAGTGTTAACTTATGCAATCATAAAAATGGGCTAATTTCGGATGGCGATGAAATATAATTTATAGGAACAAATTTTCTTTAAATCTTACGTTTATTAAGTCTACAAAGGGGGGTCTCCGTAGCCACATTGGTTGCGCGTTCGCTTAGTAAGCAATCGATCGTGAGTTCAAAACTCAGGGCCCTCATTGACCATCTTTGTGTTGTTATAGAATAACTACGTCCACGCCACAATCACCAGCGATGGAGATCGATCCACGGTCGAAATAAGATCGATTCATCCATACAACTGCTCTGCTCTGCAAGACACATCGGGCTGCTGTTCTATAAATAACTCAACAATTATCAATCAACTGTCTCCGCTGTCCGGTGGTCCAACTGGATAATGGAAGAACAGAAAGAATACCCTTACGCCTAAATGGCTACTGTGTGAATGTACCATATGTAATGGTATAGAAGGAATACTGGCGAATGGCAACTGTGTAATGTGCTAATTATAGATAATGATAACCATGTGACATGTACACGATTAAAATTCGGCTCTGTTTCAGATAAAATGCTAATGAGCCTAAAATAAATATATGGGATAAAAAAAAAAGTCTACAACAAAAATGATTCAAGGATGTTGATTCGCAGCAGCAGCACTGTCAAGCAACTTGAAAATTTTTCCATACTGCAAACTCCACCCCACAGCGAAGGAGTTGGACATCCTGAGGCACTTTGTGTCCGCCAGATATAGCCGATCTGGTATTTACAATATCATCTCTTCGCCGCTCCTTGAGCCGGGAGATCGAAGCAACCGGCCAAACGGTGGATAAGAATCTGGCCTAAATGGACATTTTTATGCGGAAGCGTCAGACGAGACCGGCCGTATCTGAGCAGCAGGCAATCACCCAGAAAGAGTAGCTTGAGGTGCTGGTGAAAAACTTCTTTCCGGCGAAGGAGGGAAAAACTTCTTTTCGTACTCATAATGAAAGACGAGACTAGAATTCAACGAATGGCAGGGGACCGGGTACTTAACGTTCCCCAGGTAAGCGATGACGTCGACTATATCATTCACATCAAGTTCTCGAAGAAGGCTTTGACAGACGTGAAGGGATTGTCCAAGCCGCTCTTCTTTCGAGTCATATGGTGAATGAGGAGATATATAATACGAAGTGCTTGCCCGAGTTGAGAAGGTGATGTGGTCTTTATGCCGAACCTGGGATCAGCCCATTATGCCAAAAGATCACTGGAGGATGGAACGGCTGGAGATAAACATTGTCGCGAAGACCATCAACCTTCCCAACGTTCCCCAGCTGCGCCCGATAGAAAACATTTGGGTGAATGGCCGAAATAGAGAGACAGACGACCACCAAAGCCACGAAAAGGTAAAATAACACGCCTATATATATCTTTTCATCGGTTCCGGCCAATGGCACCATGGTTCAACTTCCGTAAGACCGCCCAGCGCTTCATTTACGTTACTTCATCAAACAACTCTGCCTCTTCCTGTCGAGTATACACTAGTTCTTCCGGCTTATTTAAAACGTTAAACCCTGACCGAGATAGGGGACCAAAGATGAACTTTTCGTCTGACTCACGTTAGTCCCTGCGGATCAATAGGGGACTTTCATAAAAATCATTTTCCAATTTGGTTGCTGTCGCTTCAAGTTGATACTCTCTAAACAAAAAGCCCAATGTCGGTGCGATGAAACTAGCTCAACATATCAATCTTTGGATGCATTAGAAGCGCTCTTGAACAGTCTGCCAATTAAAATTTTTTTTTGAAGTTCATCCATTTAAGAAAATCAACATGATCAAATTTTGATATTGAAATATCACAGAAACGCGGGACATTTTCGTTTCTTTTACCAAATGCGGGACGTTTCGCGGGACGAAATCTTACGCGGGACATTTTGTTAAAATGCGGGACGTCTGGTCAGTTTATTTTAAGTGGAAATCAGCATTTAGAGCTCGACAGTTATTTACTAGAGAAAAACTGTCTTCGACAAAATAGTTACATATGAGCGCTCATTTTAAGTTATCAAAAATAGGGTGACCAAAATTGTCGATGAAATAAAAAATAAAACTTTCTTATCTTTATAGATAGAGGTAAATATAGATTGACAATGTTATAGCCCCAGTTATTTGAGACACCAAGTTTTTTCTATTCCTTAAAATGACCGATATAGCGCCTTTTTTCTATGTTGTGTTAGGGTCACCATGAAAAAAAAATTATTTTTTTGCACTAACTTGTATATTTCAAATTGTACATGCAAACTGTCCTTGAAAGACTTTTAGAGCATACTAATACAAACATTTTTCGATGCAGAACATGTCAATAACTCAACTTCTCCCAAAGTTGTTGATGTTTCTTCCTAAAAACTACGCTCTCTTCATTTGTTTGTCATACTTGCTGAGGCAAACATAAACGAAGTTTATTTGCGGAATATTTCACTCTACATAATGTGTAATTTTCAAAACTATGTTATTTTTTGTGTTTGAGTAAATTAAAATTAAAATCATGAGTTTTTGGGCGAAAAGCCATTAATAACTTTAAGACGGGTTGAGATATAGACACTTTCTGCAACGCAAAATGTTGGTCTTGATAAGCTCTAAAAGTCGTATGAAGACAGTTTTGATGTAGAATTTGAAATATGAAAGTTTCAAAACAAAAACATTTTTTTCATGGTCACCCTAATGCAACTTAGAAAAAAAGCACTAAATTGATTATATTCAAAGATAGAAAAAAGCTTTGTTCTACAAAGTTGATTAAAATAACTGGGGCTACAACATTGTCAAACTATGTTTATCTCTATCTATAAAGATAAGAAAGTTATATTTTTATTTCATCGACAATTTTGGTCACCCTATTTTTGATAACATAAAAATGAGCGCTCCGACTACTTATATAATTAAATTCCTTCCGACTCCGACTACATAGCCCTGGTCCTTACAAAATAAATTAAGATGAATACAGTTATATTTTCTTTTTTCACGGTTCGCTCCTGTTCAGATAGACTCACTGGGGTGCCAAAGTTACAGTTGTGCTATTTATAACCTCACGAACATTTCCACCATTGGTTTTTTTCAATGAATGTAGTAAATCGTATATACGTATGACAATAGTCGTACAAGAAGCGAAGCATGAATAAGTCGCATATTCATCCAGATAAATTCGCAAGCGATTGTCATGTATGTATACCGCCTTCAATTTTGAATGTATATTTGTTCCACCCGACAGCATCCTGTTTGCAAGGGAGTTCTCTAACTTGATTCCTTAAGGGGGACCCCTGCCTAAAAGGTCGAAAAATAATGAATTTTCGTGATTTTTTTCGGATGTTAGAAATAAAGTGAAGTGTTCGGTTATTTTGGTTTTTGTTTAAGATATATTTGTAGATGTATTTTCCTTTTTTTGAGTGCATAATGATTATTACGCCGTTGGCAGATGGATGCGTGGATGATGCCTGAAAATCGATACCTTGCTGGAGGTATCGGTTCTGAAGCAACGGGGTGTCACAGAACGAATTCCAATGAATATTTGAAATTTCAGGACAATACCTGAAGTGTTACATAAGGTTTAAAAAAAACAAAAAATGGATTTTTCGGACCACCTAAATAAAAAAAATACGATTCTAATATTTTGCGATAAGGAACAAAACTACCAATTTTCACGAAAATTTGAGAACCACTATATCGGTTTATACATGTATAACATGGTATTTAATTATAACACGCATAAAAACTGGTTCACTTGATAGTGTTTGTTCCTGTATATATGAATCAGTTGTTTGAGAAACAGCATTAGTCCCCTTCTCTATCACTATCTCTTCATCTCTGTGAATGTGAATGTGACCACTTTTCTTTAACTTTTGTTTGACAATTTCCCAATATTTATCGATTGGGCGGAATTGAGGGCAGATTGATATCCTTTTGAAGAAATCCACTCCGTTGTCTGAATACCACTGTAGTACTTCTCCGCTGTAGTGTACGCTTGCCAATTCAGGCCAAAACTTTACATGTCCGTTGTAAGGTTTAATGTAGGGAAGCAAAGGTTTTTTTCGGACATCTTTGCTCGTATAATTTGGAATCCAGAGCCTTGTTTGTCACGAAAACCTGGAATTTTTATCCGTTTGTCAAATCACAGGCTTTCTTGTGAAATTATTGGCAAAAAACGAATTTGAGCATACTGCGAACATCACCACAACCAGTGGATTTATATAATTTTTGCACGGGAACCTGCTCATAGTCCATCTTTACGTACGTTTCATCATCCATGAGTATACATTCTTCGTACTTTGAAGAACCTTATGGTACAACCTGTTTGGTTGCTTACTGGCCAGAAAAGATCGAAATTCTCCTCGCAGATGAATCCTTCTGATGATGCTTTGAATATTCTGGCGAAATCATAATCCGATAATCCTGGATTTGTTCTAATCGCTCTCAGAAGATTTCGTTTCTTAGTTCTACTACGACACTTACTATGATCCTGCCAATCGATAGTAGAGTAAATGATTTTGGTTTGTCCAGTCAAAAATATGATCTTGGCTTGTCCTCTTTTTGAATGCTCTTGTTCAGCGCATTATGCTTGCACTCCATTTGTATCATATTTATATAGGGTAAATGATTTTGGTTTGTCCGATTTTGGGTGTTTTCACGCATCCAGTAAATGCAAATCGGTTTTTCCTAATGAAAATCACATATAATCAAGACGGGTTTGGGTTTGTTGAAAAGCCCAAAGTCTCTAGTTGCTAATAATACCACAAGACGTTCAAATTATCCAAATTTTTATGTTTTTTTAACAGTTTTCTTTCAAGCGAAATTGTGATCATGGTTTGTCCACCTCTGATTATGTTTTGTCCGGTTTTAGAAATCACTATTTTTGAATGAAGAAATTCTAATTTTCAAGTAAATGTTGCATATTTATTTTTTTTCTTTTCAATCAATGCATCTTAATGACCTTAATTCTGATCATGGTTTGTTCGAGTCACTGGTGTTGGGTTGTCCACATGATAACTATGGCAATCTCTTGGCACGCTGCAGTTTGTTTGTTTTGTTTGTTGTCCCTCGCGCGGAGCAAAAATAAAGTTTATCTGTGTCGAGTATTGTTCACCTTTAAAATTCCCAAGAAAAGGCAATCCTGGGAAAGCCTAAATTATGAATGAGAAATGCAAATCTACTTGAAAATTCGATTATTTTCATTCAAAAATGGTGATTTCTGAAACCAGACAAACCATGATCATTTTTTCGGAAAAACCATGCTCAGAGATGGACAAACCATGATCATAATTTCTCTTTGAAGAAAATCGTTGACAAATATAAAAAAATGGATGATTTGAACGCCTTATATTATTATTAGCAACTAGAGACTTTGGGCTTTTCAACATACTCAAACTCATGGTTTTTGCCGAAAATGAAATGCTCTCTGGCAATGCTAGTTTGGGTGTAGAGGCGGGACAGAGCGTCCAGATTTTAAATGACTCGAGATTAGATTATGTTTCTCAAACAAATGATTATTTCGGACCCTTGATCAAAGGAACTCCTTTAATCAATTTGTACTGATATTTATAGGGAAGATGTATTTAGGTATGAGAATTCAAAATCTACACTAAACATGTTTTCAATAAAAATGAACTTATGCTATTTCTCAAACAATTGATTATTATAAATTTATTGTTTTCGTTTTCAGTATAAGTATAATTTTACTACTGTTATGTGTGATCTCCATTTTTTTCTTTGAATTACTATCGGCACATTCTACATTCTATGTGGGACGTTCAGATGAATTCTCTGCAGAAGTTCACGTTATTTGATGTTGCCTTTCTGTATATTGAAAACGAACATTCATTGGAAAAACGTACGTCCAGCGTATCGAGATTTATCAACTTGCGGCGAGATTGATGATCTGGGAGGCTATCTGACAAATTTTCCGATTTTCTGATTCGTTCGAATCTGTCGTGATTGAAACATGCTCAAACGGCGCAGAACCTTAACGCTTGCTTCGCCCTGGCGTCAGTTCAATACATTGATGCGATGTCAAAGGCATCAACGAAGCCCTCACGATGACGCAAAAAGGCGATATCCGCTTCTTTGACTATACAAAAAGACGGAAAAATTTGCCTTAGTTGAGATTCATCGTTCAAATCCGAGCGTTGTTTAAATTATAGCAACGGCATGAGTAGCATCAGAGTAATTCCATCCTAAGGGCATATCCAGAATTGATTAGCTTTTTTTTTCAAAAACTCATTACTCAAAATCTAGATGTCTGATTGAAATATGATGTACAGCAAAGTTGTTGGGAAATTGAACTATTTAGGAAAAATAATATTTTCAACATACAATAGTACCGTGTCATACTCACCAAAATGGAGATGTTAATTCTTGGAAATTTATGAAATTTCAATATTTGCGGAAAAAGTGATATAAAAAATGGAATCTATGTGTAATTTTACAAATTAAGACATTTGCCAACAATTTTTTTTGAAAACCCCAATTTCATGTTCTCTCCCCTTGGATTGATGAACTAGGAGGCTCGACGCCTATCTGATAAATTTTCCGATTTTCTGATTCGTTAGAATCTGTCGTGATTGAAACATGCTCGTAAATACATAGTTTCCAGTCGATGGAATTCCAGAGATTCTGTCCTTATGGTATAGATTATAGCATATTTCGTTTATAAACATCATGAAATCGAGTGGGCTAACATACTCCCTTGCGGTACTCCGCATGAGATATAAATATACGATACTCTTTCAGAGATCACACGAATTGAAAAAAAAAATGGATTTCACTCATTACTACTGATTTTAATTTTGAAAAAAAAAGAAAATGGAAATTAGGACAGTTTTAACTAATCTGGCAAAACAGAATGGTTGTTTGCAGCTTAATAAAAACAACTGTTTATAAATGTTCAGATACGCTTTGTTCAGTAACAGTTTCAAAGTTCCACGATGCATAATTATCTCGGAAATAAAATAAAAAATAACATTCAACAGATATGCATTAGTTTAAACATTCAACTATTACCTTCCTTCCGTTTACTTGCAAGAGAGTAATAAAATATTCAAATGGAAAGCCATTCATTGGCGACACATTCGTCAAGGTTAAACTTTCCAGCCAGCCAATTATCATCTCCGACTGTCGGATTCTCATCAGCAGCTGAGAATCGTGGTCAGCATCAGTCCTTTCCGTGTCCACAGTCCTCGTCCGTTGTTGTTGAATTTATATCGTCTATATATCCGTGACAGGTTGATTCCCCCTTGGAAGCCCCAATCGATTATTGTCAGTATCTCTAGTAGGCTGTGTATCGATTTTCGATTACGCAGGACTGCAAATGCAGAATTCCCCTGAAAAGATTAAAATTCAAACCACGCGCCATTTTTCCCGAGTTTCGCCCGAGATATCGTTTGAGCGAGTCAGTTTCCGAATCGATCCACATCGAGCAAGGATTGACCGAGGCAGGCTTCAATCATCTTCACCAACGGGGGGGTTTGTGCTCGGCAATTGGATTGGCTCAACGAACGTAACGAACGGGGAAATATTCAAAACGGAGCGATATTGAACCATCCCACCTCTCCTCGCGCAGTGCATTTTGTGGGGAGCGGAAGGGGGGTGGAATCGGACACAAATCATGTTTATCTTTGCAGTTGAAGACAAGTGAATGAGATGCAGCCTCATGCGATGGGAAGAAAAAGCTCGGAAACGATGGAATGCAGGGTGGGAGGGGGCGAAGAATACGTCGTCTGTCGGGAGAAAATGAGTGCCTGACGGACGTCGTCTGCATCGCTCCGAGAGTGTATCTTGGTCGTAAAATTTTATGGAAAGCATAAAAAATAATGAGTTACTTACACCCGGCATCGATGCGCGAATACCGTAAATTATGACTTTTTAGCGAAATTAAAACGATCCCACAGCCGGGTGGGATGGCCCAATGCTGTGCTGTGGAGACGTGTTAGATGATGCTTGTTTAGCTATTTTGGACAATCGTTGGATAAATTTGTGTCCCTCTTAAGTAGTACACTATAAACACCATAAAAAGTATGAGGTTTTCGCGATTTTTTTCAACGAGAAAATAAAATACTATGATTAATCTGATATCACAGTTTTATTAGATGTATATTTTTTGAAAACAAAAAAAAATGTAATGGGTTGTATCTTGGACACGACCGCAGTTTTCGACGTAGAACTACGGAATTATATTATTCAATCCACTTATTTATCACTTTGGATATTATTTCAAAATGCATCGAGATTTTTGTAGTATCTTTTAAGCTTGTTAATTTTTTAGCAGTAGGCTCGAAAGACTCGAGTAGAGTCGAAAGCTATCTGCAATTTTCGTTTATTTGGTTCAATTCGCATCAGATTTTCTTCTTCCCACTCAGATATCGATCACAAGCTATGAACCCTTTTGCTCCTATATTCCGCTTGAGATGTGATCGAACCTCACAACATGCAACAGTAAGGTTACCCTGCTGGAATTTGAAAGCATACTTTCATGAAATATACGTTTATCTAAATAAATATGTATTATATATATATTCCAAAATTCTGGATCCTCTTCCATATCCGCACTAGCACGAACAATTCTCGTCTGCAGGTCTTCTTTGTCGTAGTACACCTCGATACAGAGGGCTTCCTCTCCTTGTATTGAGCGCTGTTTGTATGTGTGTGAAATCAGCATTAGGCATGAATGATATCCGCTCGTTGTGTTATCCTAGCTCACTCACATCTGTGTTTTCATTCTATTATATTTTTGGTTTCCGCCTCTAGTCCTGAGAAGGGCCCTTGTGGAAAGAAACACTATTCCATATTCTTCCTTCACCCGACAAGAAAACAATCCACTCCCGCTCGACGCTCTCCGGCAACCATGTTGCTTCGATGACCACCAAACGAGAAGTGGTGTGGCTTCAAATAGCGGATGGCTTATTTAAACTAAATATGTTGAAAACGAGCAGAAACGAATGTATCAGTTACTCGTTATTGACAGCTCTGTTCGGGAATGCACACAAATCTGCAGAACAAATGTATGGGAAGATGGGAATAGTTCCAGTTTTCATTAATTTAAACTGTTTAGGCATTAGTGGAATGTTCTGTATAGTGTATCAAACGAATTTTATAAAATTTCCGATTCCATTGGTGTGCAAAGTATCAGAATTCGTTCGTTGTGAAAATAGTTATTAACGTTAACTTTATTTCACAAAAACGTGACCTGTTTTCTGATTTGGCACCCTTCCTGAAAGACGTAGTTTTACGTCAAAATAAATTGCCAATAGGCAAATGGATTGCAGCCTAAACCTTGTAAAATGGTGGGAGTTTTTACGTGATCTTGGATATATTTCCTGTCATCGTACGCAGGATTTTTTCGATATATTGATTTTTAGCTAAATTGCATTTTTTTTTTTAAAATGCGTTTTTGCCTCAAAAATCGAAACAAAAACATTCACCAAAATTTCATTTCTTAAAATATCGAAAAAAATTGATGAACAAAAATTAGTGAAGAATCTGGTAAAAACTATTTCATCAAAATCGGATGGAACGTTCCGGAGGTAATCTTCCACCAGTTCGCAAAACATTTTCGCTAAAATTTTCCTTTAGCAGCGGGTAACGGTACAGCTTGCTTGCTTGCTTGCTTGAGCTTGGATAGACTGTACACTTCGTAGTTGCTCTCCGTGATTGACCTGAACCAAACAAAATGGCACAAAGAACACACAGAATAACGCTTGGGACTAGCAAATCATTCTCGTTGTGCAATTTTCGGTGATTCGAGCTTTAAATGGTCAATAACGACGCCGGCCACGTCCTTACAGTCACCAGGGGAAGGGAAGGAATGTTAGTATGATATTTGCCACCCGAAGGCCAGATGGGTCGCCTCTCTAGCGTGGTTCCCTAGCATTTACCATGGATGGGATATTTGTCAGTGGGATAGGTTTAAAACCAGGATTCACTGCGGTAAGTGATGTGATTCTGTAAACTCTAACTCTAAACTGCTCGACGAAACGAAATCTCAAAATCGAAGGTACTTAAGGTAATACACTGCCGGACGTACGGATTCTATACTTTCTAACCGCTAGAATATTATAACAAAGAATATGATACGATTATATATGATTTTATAAGATTTCGACACCCGACAACGGAGGTTATCAATGAGAAACCTGAGAAGGTCGCCAAGAAGTCCCTCTACAATAAGGAGGATCTACAATACATATCGTGCCTTATTGGTTCGAGAATTTTCTATTTTCCACGTGTTATGACATCCAACGACGTAGGTTATGCATGAGAAACCTAAGAAGGTAACTTGAAAAACCTATCTACAATAACACGAATAAATCTATAATATATTTCGTGGACTCGCATGCTTCGTAGCTTTTGAAATATTCTAACACCCGACTTTCTGAACTGTTGGAATATTTCAACACTCGACCTACATTGTACTTCTTGACCAATCCCGACACGTTATATACTTGCTACAATCCCGACTAAGGTAACCCAAACAACTCCTCTAAAATCAATCGAGCCGGCGATATATTACGTTATTCATCGCACGTACGCTGTAATTGAGATGTGATTCGGTAAACGTGAACTCAATTAATCGACGAAACTAAATTCCGAAAATCCTATCCATCATATCCGGCTCAGATTATATCCATAAGCAGTCTGAAAAGGCAACCAGGAAAACGTCACAACAACAACAAAACGAATCGACATTTCATTTAGAGGGTTCCAAGTTTTGTAACAATTTACGACTCATTTATGGCCAGCATATTTCTCTTGATAAGGACCTATTTTATTTTATTTTTTTTGGGGTCTCGGTAGCCACATTGGTTGCGCGTTCACTTAGTAAGCGATCGATCGTGAGTTCATAACTCAGGGCCCTCATTGACCATCTTTGTGTTGTTACAGAATAACTACGTCCACAAAACAATCATCAGCGATGGAGATCGATCCACGGTTGAAATAAGATCGATTCATCCATACAACTGCTCTGCTCTGCCAGACACATCGGGCTACAGTTCTATAAATAACTCAACAATGATCAATCAACTGTCTCCGCTGTCCGGTGGTCCAACTGGATAATGGAAGAACAGAAAGAATAACTCTTACGCCTAAATGGCTACTGTGTGAATGTACCATATGTAATGGTATAGAAGGAATACTGGCGAATGCCAACTGTGTAATGTGCTAATTATAGATATGATAACCATGTGACATGTACACGATTAAAATTCGGCTCTGTTGCAGCTAAAATGCTAATGAGCCTTAAATAAATAAATGGGATAAAAAGACGGGTGGGTAATGTCGGGGACGTAACCGGAGTGACGTAGGACTATACAAAGGGGACAGCTTTTGTTAAATATATATTTTAAATATACTGTTTTATTTTCTTCTCCTACGTGAATACCTACCTATCTACCTGAAAAATGGATTAGTTTACTGTTTACTCTTTATGAATATGTTGATGGTTCTGAAAAGAACCTTTGGTGTTGTGTTTTTGTTATCACTCGATATTCCCATCTTGTTCGGTTAAACCTTCCTGTTTAGCTATTGCGTTTGCCACTCGCCACAGCTTTCACAGTTGGAAAATTTCTTCCCATCCAGCTTGTGACATGTTGTTCAGTAAATTACATTTAATGCGACGTGCCGGAGAAACACTTTGCCACTCACTGAAACTAATTGTTGCTTTGATGAGCGCCGAACCGAAGCTGCTCTGTTCTTGATGCGGGTTTTCTGATTGTCGTGAGCAGCTTTGCAAGCCAACTCGAGCACTCCGACGGCCGAAACTCTATAATCGCTGTTAGGTATACTGGTGCTCCGGCACCAATCCGTTCGGCCTAGTTACCCTTGCGGAGCAATCAGTGAATGCGACCAACAGGGAACTGGAGACCTGCACGGTTCGAGTGAGACTTTGCCTTTCCCTTAACTTGTCCTCCTTTGATACGTCCACGATGCCGATTTACGGGTTTACGGTTTACGGGTTTACTGTATTTCCTAAACTGTATTTCCTAAACTCTTTTTTGGAAGGTTTAATGGCCCTGAAAAGCACCTTGTTTTATGGAATGGTTCCAATTTAGAAAACTTAGTACTCGTGGTTTTGAAAAAAACCATTTCGAACGCCCTCGATCCCGCCTTGTTCTGGATTTGCCACCAAAGCAGTTTGTATAAAGAACAAACTTTTTTTCTTCTGCTACCTGATGCCGTTTTGCGATTGCGTTTGCCACTCGCCACTCGCTGCAACTGCCTGTTGTCTTGATGTCCACCGAACCGAATGTGTTCTGTTCCGAATGCGGGTTTTCTTATCGTCGCGAGCAGCTTTGCCGGCTAAAGGTAATATTATATTATCAGGCACGTAGCGTAACCGGCACGGTACGTTTCAGACAACTGCATGAAGGAATTCTCGAAAAGAATATTCTGCCGGTGCCGGGCACGAACTACACGGGCGAGTAGCACCATACATACAAATCAAACGTCGAAGTTCGTGGTATGGGTGCGTTCGTCGCTCTTCGGTACGACATCGGTTCAATCACCAGTAGTATTTCTCCGCTCCGTCTGCGCTGCCGGTCCGTACAGAGAAGTTGCTATGCTTGATGATATGAATACATCATGTATTTGTCTGCCGGTGTCGGTACGTGCCGTTTACGCTACGTGCTGGATAATATAAAACGGCCTTAACTCGATCACTTCGGCGGCCGAAACTATATAACGCCGGCTAGGTGGACTGGTGCACTGCTGCACTAACGCGCTCGGCCTAGCTACCCTTGCGGGGAACTCCAGATCAACACGGTTCGAGCGGGATTTTGCCTTTCCCTTCACTTTTCCTCCTTTACCATGTTCAGACATGGCTGCTTGGGTTGGTTTGTTGATGTGTTGTGATGCGAACCGATGTGGTGTACGGTTTGAATGAGAATGATCGTTACGGCAGCGGAGCGGGGATTTTTAAGCTGACTGGCTGGCTCGAGAATTACGCATGTGTGAGACTGCGACCAATGTTTCGTTCATTTTTTTCTTTTTCCTTTCCAATCGTGCTTCATTCTATTTCGCTGCTGCTCTGGTTGCCCGTTTTGGTCGGTACGATTTGAGGAGCACAAAATGGACCAATCAAAAATGGGCACATAGTGCATTTTGACAATGCTTGATATTTCACAATTATTCAATTATTTATTTCAAGAAAAAAGAAATGTTATTCGTTATGATAGATGCGTAGATATATTTCCTATCAATTGATGCAAAAACTTTTGCGATCTATTAAGAAATGCTCGAGTTATGAGCGTTCCAAATCTTGCATTTTTTCCTACTTGTTCAGTGCCTAGATTTCCATTTCACCCCCTATATCTTCCGGTTAGACGTAGTCCTACGTCAAAAAAAAGGACCTATTTTCACATATCAAGTCACTGCTGAACTTTCGTGTATTCGATCCAGCACAAAGTGATGATACTGATGCAAAATTGCCTATGACTGTATTCAGTTTGTCTAGAATAGTGCATTGGAAAAATAAGCACACAAAATTCCACATATCGCAGTTTTGTCGTAGGATTACGTCTTTCGGGAACATATTGGGGTACAAATTGAAAATCTAAAATCGAGCACATCGTGAGAGCTGTCCAATTTCAAACGCCCATTGATCAATCATTTCATGATGGATCGATGAGATTCTTGTGACAATCGATTTCGGCACTCCATAGCAATTATTTAAGTTGAATAAACTAACTATATGTCATGAAACTAACTATTGAATAATTGAAAAATCTCAACCCCTATCCTAACGGATATACTCACTTCCAAATGGTCGAAATTGACGACACACGCGGCGGCTCATGTGCTTACAGTTATTGGTTAGTTATTTCCTGAAGGATTTACGAGAGATTTGCATCAATCGATCTGATCACTCCATAACAATTCATCACATTGAATAAAACAATATGTTCTATGAAAATAACTATCAAACAAATGAAAAATCTCCAAACGGAAACGGATAAATCGGCATTGCAAATACATCAAAGTAGAGGGAACTTTTGTTGCCACCGAAATGTGTTCCCTAACAGAGATATCAAAACCATGCTGCCTTTGGGAAATCGGCATTGCAAATACATGAAAGTAGGGGGAGCTTCTGTTCTCACCGAAATATGTTCCCTAACAGAGATTTCTAAATCAAGGTGCCTGGGGAAATCGGCAAGTCGGGGGCATTGAAGTGATACGATTAATTCTAGCAAATTCAGGCGTATGATGTTCGTGGAACCGCTATTTCTCTGCATGTATTTGCACATCATAGGGCGCCCATGTAAGATACACACGCACAGAAGAGTAGCGGAACGACTCGATGTGCTCGTGTTTGGGCCGTGCTGTTGGAAATTACATCGTACGGCAAAGGGTTAAGCTGTCTATTTTGTTGTGTTAATTTTCACCCAAGGAGAGTTCATACGGCGAGAAAAATTGGAAAAGTGAAGTAATATTCGAAAAAAGTGATTTTCGATATGCACTACATATTGTATTAGGTTTTTTTTTCTTTCTTTATTAAAAAGATTTTCAGCAGAAGGATGGTTCATCTCTGAATCGTATTAGGTGCTGTTAGTTCAATTACAATCCGCGTTGAGGCATACAGCATTGTGTTACGTTGGGTTTGAAGCGAACATAGAAATGGGTTGAATGAACACTCAGAAAGTGAAAATTATAAAAGAAAACTGCCTTTTCCATTTCAAATAAGTTTTCTATATAATAACGTAACTTTTTTTTCTGGTGAGAAAAAATGATAATTGTGTTCGATAGTGATAATTATATTATATTACATCGGTGAGTTTTTTTTCTCGGACACAACCCTCCTTTGACTTTTCTTTAAGATTCGGGTCTCGATAACGAGTGCACCCGTGGCCGAGTGGTTAGCGTCTCACATTATCATGGCGGGTGTTCGGTTTCGATTCCCGTTCTGGCCGGGGGATTTTTCGTCAAAGAAATTTCCTTCGACTTGCACTGTGGTCACGCATATTCAAGAGCTTGCCCCTCGGAATACATTCAAGGCGTGTTATTTGGCTTAAGAAATCTCAACTAAGTATTAACAAATGACGCTAGTTAATGCATACGTTGAGACGGCAAAAGTTCCACAGGGAACGTTAACGCCATCCAAGAAGAAGTCTCGATAACGATCGCATTAGCAGACCGTTGTCAGGTATCTTGTAAAGCTATAATTCCTTTGTAAATTGAAGGCTAATGCAGACATAGGTGTTGGGTTCGATACCTGATTGGTCAAGGATTGTTTCGGGTTGGAAATCTTCTTGACATGCCTTGGGATACGTAAAGTAATGGGCTTGAAGTATTGGCTAGAAATAGGCTTCGATTTGCTCAGCTGCTAGAACTCGGAAACGATCTCAGCAATGACCATGACCATGACCGGGGATGTGAGAAAGCGAGATTTCCCTTGTAAATTCATGGCTAATACTGACATAGGTAGGGGAAGTGGGGGCATAGTGGTCACCCTAAGGAATATGCCCATTTCCAGAGCCCACATACCGATTTAATTCCCGTTTCTCGAAGAACATTATAGTTCAACTCATTGTTCTTCAAGATAGCCAACGGCTTTTACTATAGCAATTCAAAATAGTACACTTTCATCATTAGAAAAAAAGGTGAAAAATCGAACTTATTTTTTGCTTGGAGGTAAGGTGATCACCTAGTGGGGGCAAAGTGGTCACCCGCACATATCAAGCTATATGGGATAGGTTTATAGGGTTTTTTCGTCCAAATTTGTTCAAATCATATTTGTTATAGTAGGCACATGTATGAAATAAGCTTTGCCTATTCACCTAGAGTCTCAATTTAACTTTTCTCTTGCATACAAAAACGTAGTAAGAAACACATAACGTTCCGCATAATGAGGCTTGGTTTAGTTAGAGTGGCATATTTATCCAGGGTCAAAGCCACAAAAGGATCTTCTTCAAGAGCAGAATGTGATGATATATATCAGCTTTAGTGAACAGAACATTGTAAGTTGTTATTCGTCTATGACCACTTTGCCCCCAAACATGAAAATAATTTCTATGCTAATAATTCGCTGGGATTAAACAAAATATCTGTGCACCTCTCCAAGAATATCTTAACAGTCGTCCAAATTGATGATTTGTTCAACTATTCAGATTGAATAAACTAAATTTCAAGAGAAATTCCTTAGATACCATGCGCACAGAACTACGGCCGAATGGCTATCGAGAGAGCAATTTCTGTTTTTATTTACATTTCGACATGTGACAGCCCTACTGAAGTACAGGGTGTCTCAAAATTCATTAAATTCTTCAAACATAAGGTGCCTATCAATACGTCAATAGTCAATAGTAATACTACCAAACAAGCAGGTGACCACTTCGCCCACCATGACCAATTTGCCCCCACTACCACTAGTTATTTTAATACAATTCAATGGAGCATTTTGATGCACTCTAAAGTAATACTTGAAATAACAATAAAAAGCAAATCTTTTTTTGATAATGTGTTTGCCGTGGAATAGCTTGCATGAATTTGGCAGTATTTTTGGGGTTTTTGGAGTTGGTGACATTTCGATCGATCATTAACCCGACTTTCAATTTCAATGTCTCCATCATAACATTGAATGACCAAAAAATTATATAAAAGAACATGTTCACTTTCTTATCTTTCTTATTCATATCTAAAACAAGGAAAGCTTACTACGATGTTAATTACGTAGTCTGTAAAATTCACGAACTTTCTTCAGAAGATCTGCCATTAGGTTCCGTACAGTATCCTCAGATATACTGGCGGCGGCGCTTTTCCATCTCCTCTTGAAATCATTAATGCCATTCGCTTTCTTCTTTGTTTCGGATAGTTTTCGCTTAATCAGAACCCAGTGCTTTTCCACTGGGCGAAGTTTTGGACAGTTCGGTGGATTTGCTGTTTTTGGCACATATTTGACCTCATGTGCATTATACCATTCCAGGATGGATTGTGACATAGTGACAAGAGGCCAAATCTGGCCAAAACAACGCTGAAGAGTAGTGGCTTCTTATGAATGGTAGCAACCATTTCTGGAGACATTCCTTCTCGTAGACATCTTTGTTGATAGTGCCGGTAGAGACGAAAGATTTGGATTTTCGGCCACAACTGCATATGGCCTGTCAAACCAAGTACTTTTTGGGGAATTTAGACTGCTTCTTGATTCGGAAACACTCGGCTACGGCATTTCTTCGCATTGCAGTATAAAGAGCGAGACCTGGAAGCTGTTTGAAGTCTTCGAGAACATAAGTTTCATCGTCCATTATGGTGCATGAACATTTTTGCAAAAATTGGATGTAGAGCACCTTAGCACGGCTCTTTGCAGTGAAATTTTGCTTATCTTCACGATTGGGCACCTTTTTCACTTTGTACGCCTTGAGTCCATGCCTCTGCTTCACTTGACATTTTGATTTTACAACCTTTCGAGCCACATTTCTAACTGAAAGGTTAGGATGTTTCTCAATAATGGCAACCACCTTTCGGTCCATCATCTGTGGAGCATACTTTTCGATTTGTTCAGTTTCCAACCTTTCGATCCACAGTTAAGCGCTGGTCAAACGATTGGCACATACTAAACACGGTACTCTTCGACTGTTTTAGCTTTTTGGTGAGATCGCGTACCGACAGTGTTGGAGTTTGCTGCCGTTCGCGCAAAATGCGTTTGCGTACTTCCACTTGATTCGACGCCATTTTACCAAATTGAAGAAGAATGTAAACATGTTGGACATCGAAATAAAGAGGAGGGTTTCAGCTGTCATATAAGTGAAATATTTCATTGATTAGTGGAATATTTCATAAACTACCTTGAAAGAAAAGTGTCCGAAATTTCACGTCTGTATACAGGTTACAGAAAAAAATACAGGGATATTCGATTAGTTATTTCAATTGACAGCCCTTGGTGTAATCCTACGTCTCTTCGGTCATGTCCTCGACATTATCCACCCATCTTTTTCCAATTATAATCAATTCAACATGGCCCGAAGGTTTGCTGTTTCGGGAGTTCGAAGATTACGGCGCCCAAAAATTTCCATTTCCACCGAAGCACAAGAAGCCAACAACACTGTTGCTGCCACCAGAAACTACACAACCTCCGATCACGCCTATAACGAGTTTGATTCCTCCAGCCCGGGACGCAACAATATAAGCCATTTGGAGGGCCCTTATCCCTCCATCACAGTCGTGTCCTTCCCGTCAACGATCAACAGTCGTCCCGGACCTGTGTTTTGGCATGGAAAAGGGGTCTTCCAGCCCTTTAGTGCAGGCGAGTACAATTCCTTATACTTCAATTTCGTACCTGATACTCGTTACGATTCCAGTCACATCTGGTTACCAAGTATGACAACGTCGCATAATAACCATCCATCCGGTCGCCCATGGTTACTCCCAACGGAATGCACACAAAACAGCATGATGGAAGCTCCCAAGTCGCCCGACACAGTCGAGTGCCGGTGTCGTGTCTCCGCCGACTGTTCCTGCCATCTAAGACATTCCGTTCCTGTGTCTGGAGCTGGCGAGGGAGTCTTCCAACTTGCTACCTCAGGCAAGTACGTCTGTAATTTCGCTTCTTCGCTTCCTGAAATTGGTCCCATTAACAGTGACACGAACCCTGAAGCATCCGTCGATTCTGCTGCTTGTCGGTCACCAATCATCGAAACAGAACATCTTTCATCACCGTCTCCGCTGATTGTTTCTGGGGAATTAACGGTTTATTACCAGAATGTTCGGGGAATGCGGATAAAAATTGACGACGTTTTCTTGGCCATTTCATCCTGCCATTATGATGTAATTGTGCTGACGGAAACTTGGCTCGACGATAAAATTTTTTCATCACAAGTTTTTGGAGATTCGTACACAGTTCTTAGAACAGATCGCAGCAAAGTCAACAGTCGTAAATCAACTGGCGGTGGAGTGTTGATTGATATTTCAAGTAACCTCAACGGATACATCGATCCCACATCTGTAAATGTTACACTCGAACAGGTTTGGGTCAAGGTTAAGGTGAAGGTGAATGCTCAATGAGTATCGGTGCTATTTATCTACCACCTGACCGTAAAAATGATTTAGCAAGCGTTAGTGATCATATTGAGTCAATTGCAGCGGTCTATTCCCGCCTTGGGGATAATGATCTTGCCATTTTGCTTGGTGACTACAATCAGTCGAGACTTGTCTGGAACACTCCAAGAAACGATCGTCCTTCCGTTGATGCCTTGCAATCTAGCATTTCTGTCGCTTGTGCTTCGTTACTAGACGGTTTCAGTTTGCACGGTTTATCTCAAATCAATCATATTACCAATCAGAATGCACGAATTTTGGATTTTGCCCTGGTGAATGAAGCTACGCTCTCACGATGCCTTCTCGAAGAAGCAGCCGAACCGCTCTCCGTTCTTGACTCCAACCATCCTGCTTTGGAGTTGACAGTTAGTCTATCACAGTCCATCGTACTTGAAAACATTCCGGATGAACCTGGACTTGACTTTCATCGAACCAATACTGAAGGCTTACTAGAAGCCCTTCGCCAAACTGATTGGCATTTCTTAGAATCCGCTGACGATATACACGTTGCAGTTGATTGCTTTACAAGCTTGCTTAAAAGTCATTTGGTTGATTTCATCCCACTGCGCAGACCGTCTCCTAAGCCACCCTGGGGAAATGCACACCTAAGACATCTAAAATGTCTAAGATCGAAGGCGCTTCGAGTTTATTGCCGATCCCGGTGCTTATATACCAAGCAACATTTCGCGCGGGTTAGTGACAGTTACCGAATATATAACCGCTATTTATACAAACGCTACAGCATACGGACTCAAGAAGATTTACGTAGACACCCTGCACATTTTTGGAAATTCGTGAAGTCAAAACGGAAGGATAACAATGGGTTGCCCGCGGAAATGTTTCTGGGCAACGAGGTTGTTCATTCAACTGCAGAAAAATGTAGATTGTTTGCAACTCACTTCAAAAGCGCATTCAACGACACGATTTCGTCAAGAATCTTGGACGCTTGTAGAGATACACCAAGAGACGTGTGCCATCTGGGAAACCTCGACATCACACCGAATCAAGTGAAATTCGCCATAAACAAATTGAGATGTTCAATATCCAGTCCTGATGGAATACCTACCTACATCCTTAAAAAATGTTGTGACGAGTTGGTTTCTCCACTCACGTCCATCTTTAATCTGTCATTAAGGCAACGCTGTTTTCCCACAAGCTGGAATACGTCTATCATGTTTCCTGTGTTTAAAAAAGGGAATCGGCAGAATGTTGAGAACTACAGAGGAATAACTTCGCTTTGCGCCTGTTCCAAGGTTTTCGAAATTCTTATGAACGACCTACTTTTCGACTCTTGCAAGAATTACATTGCCATGGATCAGCACGGGTTTTATCCGAAAAGGTCAACTACCACGAACCTAGTTCAGTTCGCCTCTTTTTGTATAAAAAACATTGATGCTGGTGCCCAAGTCGACACCGTCTACACAGACTTGAAATCTGCCTTCGATAGAGTTGATCATGGAATACTGTTGGAACGATTAGGGAGAATCGGTATCTCCGCGGATATTATCAGCTGGTTCAAATCATACCTCTTAAATCGTAGTCTCACTGTTAGCATTGGGTCGGTAACTTCGGAACATTTCTCGAATTTATCTGGCGTGCCACAAGGGAGCAATCTGGGTCCCTTGCTATTTTCAATATTTATTAATGAGCTATCTGTCATACTACCACCCGGCTATCGACTGTTTTACGCTGACGACGTCAAAATCTACATGGTCATGAGGAGTATTGAGGACTGTTACGCTTTACAACGGCTGCTGAATCGTTTCACTGAATGGTTTACACGGAACATGCTTACGCTAAGCATTCATAAATGCAACGTTATCACGTTCCACCGCAAGCTCAATCCGACAGAGTACGATTACGCAATTGACGGACAGTCTCTCGATCGTGTATATCAAGTTCATGATCTCGGGATCATCCTAGACTCAGCATTCACCTTCCGATCACACTACAACGACATTATTTCTAGAGCTAACCGCCAGCTGGGATTCATGTTTAAAATATCCCAAGAGTTTAACGACCCACTTTGCCTCCGGTCTCTATACTGCACTCTGGTGCGATCGATTCTGGAATTTAACTCTGTAGTTTGGTGCCCATACCAGTCAACATGGACCGCAAGAGTCGAAGCAATACAGAGGAAATTCGTTAGATATGCCCTCCGACGTCTTCCGTGGCGAGATGCATTGAACCTTCCCCGATACGAAGATCGATGCAGATTGCTGGGACTGCAGACACTGGAACAGAGAAGGAGTATTGACCAAGCTGTGTTTGTTGCAAAAATTTTCAACGGAGAAGCTGACGCACCGGAATTATTAGGACAGCTTAACATCTACGCTCCTGAACGACTGCTTCGCCAACGAAACTTTCTGCTTCTTGAGCCCCGAAATACTTTGTACGGCCTCCATGACCCTGTGCGATTCATGTCGGCAAGTTTCAATGAAGTTTTCGCTCACTTTGGTTTTGGCTCTACTGCGTCCGCATTCAAACACAGACTCACAGAACTGAATAGAATGAACCACTGACAACGACATTAACTATGGACACGGGCCCAGTTCCCAATCAGTTTTTGTTATTTTTTTTTATGATTTGACCACAGTTGACGCCTATTATTATTTACTTTTTTATATTTGTTGTGTTCAAAATGTGCTACTTTTTTATACTTATATATGTTTTGCATGTGAATGAAAAGATATGGGGTTTTGGCATTCTCTATTTGGTTTTTCCCCATCTTAATTCATTAAGACAACAAAAAGTCAGATGAATAAATAATAAATAATTAAAAAAAAAAATTCCCATGTGGAAAGGCTATGATCCTTCTACAGTTGTAACTTCAGATATATCAAAAACTGTATAATGAACGATCAACGCAACAAGAAAAATCAATTAGTGAAGACACTAAACGGAATGCATCTTCCGTGCCACAAACATCCAGACACCGTTACATGGGATATCTATGTTTGAAGATACTCATCCCCAGAAATGTCGTCTCCTTCATCCGCCGTAGCTTTTGTTTCATCGTGAGGAAAAAGTCAAATAAAGTATGGCAGAAATTGAATGAGCATGTCAACGAAATCGGTACGAGCAGTGTCTCTCCAAACACTCGCTTACCTGTGGAGAATAATTTATGCGTCCCTTGACTCAGCAGACTTTCCGCTCATAAAACCCAAGCAGCAAACGTTCGAAAGCGCCTTGTCAGCGTTGAGTCTGTGAAGTACCGGGTGTCTCCACGGTCCAAAAAATTCGCCATTTAGAACGACCCGGCCGTAAAATGTTCATCGCAACTGTCACCGGGTTCGATTGGCAAACCACAGGAGCATTCATTATCATTATCATAATTTCCCAGATTTTATTGATGAACCGCCGCGTTTCGTTTTGTCCGTGTTGTTTTTTTTTTCGCCTCGCGTTGTCATGGAACGCGATCGGATAAAAAGCAGAACCGGCAAAAATGACTAAATGCTCTCTGCACCTTTCTCGAAAGTGAACTTGTTTGTGCATGAGCTCGCAGAGGGAAAAAAATATGCCCATCTCCCGCGCCCTGTGGATTTTCGTCATTGAGGAATTTCGAGAAACCTTTTTAAAAAATGCATAAATTTATCTCAATTTCTTTTTATTTTGTTGAATTATAAATTTAAGAGCCGCCTGCTTGTCACACAGGTTAATTAGCATATATGCTTTTCAGTGCCGCGCGCGGGTTGACGGTTCGTTTAGTTTGCCGAATTGAGCCTTCGATGGGTTTTGAATTGCTGCGATAAAATTGGTATAAAAATGGAGTGTGTTTCCTGTTTTGTTGCTCTGAAACATTGAAAAATAGCAATTGCAAAAGTTCGATTGGATAACCAACTGATTTGTGAATTGATTCGAACTGTTGTTGCACTTTTTTCTTTTACAGTGACATTTTATCATTTATTTTGATGCTTGAAGACAGAGAAATTTCAAGTTTACCTCCACATCATGGCCATCATCAATCGTGTGTTTCCTCCATAATTTAGAACAACTCACCCTTCTCATTCCCATACTTCCACCATCAACTAATCAAAGCCATGAAACACTCCGATATATCACAGAGATACTCGAAGCAAAAGTTTTGATGGGTGGAAATAAATGAGAAACGTGGAAAAAATGTATGATTTACTTTCGTACACGCTCACATATAATATATAAGCACTGCTAAATGAAATCATCCCGGCAGACGCCGGCTCGAACGGTGGATCCAACGTGTAGCGTGGTGATTGGAGAACTCATCAACCGAAAAGTACGGATTTTCCTGGACATCGATCGGACACAAAAAAAAAGTTGTCTTACCACGAGGAATTGTGCACTGTGAGTAATCCGTGTTCTCTGGTTCGAACAAATCGCTTGGTTTGTTGGAATGATTCTTGTTTTTCTCACAGTGCCTCACAGTAATCACGAAAGTCCGCCTCCCGGCGATCCTACCGCAACTTCCTTTGGCCCCAACATGAAACCCACAGATAACGCCAATATTAGGATTTGGAGACAAATGAAGCAAACGACACAAAGCGGAACCCGAAGTCGGAACCAGTATCGGCAGCGCTGAAAGGCTGGACGAACAAAAGGAAGCATTAATTCCGTCCCACCAACCCGACTGTGTGTGGAATGTGGAGCACGTACTCATTTTCATACGTTTGACAAAAATTCAATTATTATAAATGGTTCCAGTGCGGGAGGATGGAAAAAGATTAATATAGGGAACATTTGATAGGAAACTATTTTTCCATTAGAAGGTACCGTTTTGTCTCAAATTCCGAACACTTAAGCTTTGATGGCCATTAAACAGTGTCTCATTACTCGAAATGGTACTTTTTCGCGAAATTATTTTGATTTTTGGATACAATAGAGCCTTCTTTTTCATTTGACTTCAAAAAAATTGATTTACAAATATATTTTCATGGTGTAAAACTAAAAATTACGTTAATCACATTTGTCTCAAATTCCGAACACCATTGATGTCACTGATTAATATTCCGAACACTTTTGTCTCAAATTCCGAACAGCAAAAATGCATTTGTTTAAAAAATTCATAACTTTTGAATTACTGAACCCATTCAGATGATCGATATATCAAATAAAAGTGAATAAGCCTTTTTTAGTCTTTTGTGGCCAAATATTATATATTACTCGCAACAAAATGAAATTTGGTTTTCGTAATTATCGATTGTGTTCGTTTTATCTAGTTTACGTGGTTTCGGGACCAAGGGCGCTATATATTTTTCTATTTTTTTCTTGAAAGCTGAGGATTTTTTACATAACATATCCAAAAATCAGAGGTGTGTTTTTTATCGTTTTTGAGTTATTATTTTTCAAAGTTTACATGATTTAGTCTTCGTTCGATATTGTATGCGACTAAACGAGATCTATGCGAATAGGATTCCATTTTTTTTTATGCAAATTCAATATTTTTTCAAGGAAGACTAGCTCATTGACTTCAATTTAAGATGTCGATTATCGAAATCTGTTAGGTACTTCAAAAGTGATGAATTTTTCAAAAACGTCATTTTTACAAAAAAAGGAAACATGATTTTTAGACCATCGATTAACTTTGGAAAATTATAATTCAAAACAAAAATAAGCACATTTCTGATTTTTGGATATGTTATGTGAAAAATCCTTAGCTTTCAAGAAAAAATAGAAATAGAATATAGCGCCCTTGGTCCCGAGACCATGAAAACTATAAAAAAGAAAACAAATACGTATAATGAAAATAAAATTCAAATTTTTCAAGTTTGCAGATGTAGTATTTTCTCAAAAAAGACCAACTAACTGGTTTAATTTTATATATCGATCATCTGAATCGGTTCAGTATTTAGTTCATGGTTATGATTTTTTGAAAAAAAGTCATTTTTGGAAAAAAAAAATGAGAAAAAAATGAATTTTTGGACCACTCTAAAATGGAAATGGTCACCCTAACGAAAAAAAATTGTAAGAGATTGTATCTAGGACACCACAGGGAAGGGAAACAGAGAAACACAGCTCGGTGGGAACAAAAATACATGTATATTTTCAAGAAGGATTTCCAAAGGTACATCGATCGTGAAATCTATGTTGGGGAAATCAAAACTTGGCAGTTAGGACGTCTAGATAACACTTGACATTTTACAGTTATTCAATTATTCATCTCATGAAAAATAACATTTTATTAACTGTGATAGAAATATTTCCTATCGATTGATGCAAACATCTTTCCGATCTGTTAAGAAATGTTCGGGTAGGGTTAGCAAACAAATCGGCAGAACAAATGTATGAAAAAAAAAGGAAGTTCTTTCAGTTTTCATGAATTTAAACCGTTTAGAGATTCGCAAATTGTAATGTATAGCATATCAAACAAATCTTAGAGAATTTTTGATTTGATAGGTATACAAACCATGAGGATTCAATGACAGTGAAAATAGTTATTAACATTAACTTTGTTTCATAAAAACGTGACCTGTTTTCTGATTTGGCACCCTTCCTGAAAGACAAAGTTCCACGTCAAAAAAAATCATAGTGATTCATAGTGAGAACGTAACAAACAAGACATCTGATCGCTGAAAATACAAACGAACCGTCAATTCTTTTCAGACATTCAATTTTTGTCCACCAATCCTGCATATACTCGTTTTCTGAAACTGTGATTTCCATACGGAGTAATTTTACTTTTAGGGTACGAAATTCATTCTCCGGACCTTGAATATTCCCATCGTAGAACCTTGGAAACGCGTCTAACATTACGTTATTGCTTGTCGAATTGGGAAAGTATCTGGGATTTAATATTGCCGCAGTCTTGAGCGTCGGATCATCAAAATCGAATCTTTTTCTCATACCCTTAAAAATGATGCCTTTCGCTGTCCATTGTTCTGATAGTTTCTTCTGCTGCCATTCCAACCTAAAAAATCATGCCGCTTTTCAAATGATATTCAAATTCAATAGCATTGGACATCGAAACAACGTAAAATTCCTCACAGATATTAATGGGAATGATCAAATGAAAATCTTGAAATCTTTATTTAGTATCGTGAATTGAGGTTTTTCAGCCTGGAACACACGATCTGTTGATCTTGGGAATAACATACTCCAAAAAAGTAACCGAGATTTTTTAATTAAATCTTTATGGACCGTCAATATTTTGCAAGCAGTCTTATTTTTGTCACATTCATACTAAATGGTGAAAAACAAAATTAACTCTGGGAATCGTGAAATGCCAATCTCTTCACCAACTTCACCTTCACTAGCAAAAGCCAACGAGTGGCCAGAGGGTGTAGGGCTTTAGTTCCAAATGTCCTGTATTATCTCGAATCCGTTAGTCCTTTTTGGGCTGTTGGAGATATAGGTATATATGTCCCTCAATAAATGCTCAAGGTATTGTAAATGCTTTTATGATCAGCAGCACCAAGTGATACAGCGGCGTAAAAGTCGCCATGTACCTTAATGTTGCTTTGTTCGAATTTAAGAATGGTCCAATGTCCAATGTTTATACTCTAGGCAAATATTCCCATTTGTTCTTCTTCTTTTCCTTTGTTCACGCAGACATAAAATCTTACGATTTCCCCTCGTTTGCTCGTCGATAAGCTGCTCGTTATTGATGGCACATAGTTTTCATGAATTTTAACCATGTACACACCAGGGGATTGTAATGTATAGCATATTAAACAAATCTTAGGAAATTTCCAATTCGTTTGGTATGTAAACCGTCAAAATCCGTTCGCAGCAAAAATAGTCATTAACGTTAACTTTATTTCAAAAAAACGTGACCTGTTTTCTGATTTAGCACCCTTAATGAAAGACGTAGTTCTACGTCAAAAAATACAAAAATACAGGTCTGACATTTTGCGATAAAGAACAAATCTACCACTTTTCACGGAAATCGAAGAACCACTATATCGAGTTGGCGTGGAATGAATGTATAATCGAATTAGTATATAATCGAGATCGACCTGTTACTTCAGGACCCCGGTTTTATTATTCTGGTTTTAGTTGGTTAGCACCTGTGACCCGCATTTTGCAAGGAAAGAGCTTGCTCCAGAATAGGATTGTCCTTGTACCCCAATTTGTGAACTATCGCTGTATTTGCCGGAAAATAGTGTGTTCAAACATTTTCTTTCGGATTTCGATTCATGCGTCGAAACTTGATTCAAATTACGAACACTACTTTAACGCTTATTTTAATAAATATTTCTGCATAAAACATTTTTCTAACAATTTATAGTAGATTCGTAACGAGATTTTTACCGATCGAACATATAAACAGCAATTAAAATAGTTTTAGCTACAAAATTGAAAAATTCACGATGCTTGTTTTCTACGGAATTTTCTAATGCAAATATTTCATCACTTTTTTTTTGTAAATGTTTTGTATTATAAATTATAGTCAGTATCGATACCTGTAAATGAATTTTAAAACGAAAACAATAAACCAAAGAATGTTAGGATGTTCAATAGGAAATTATTTATAACATTAAAGTTCAGTAAATTCTCATTTAAAAATAATGTGTTCGGGATTTGAATCATACGTCGAAATTCGTTTCAAATTCCGAACTCTACTTCTATACTGATTTAAATGAATATTTCTGCATAAAATATCATTTTTTTTTCATCCATTCATTGTAGATTCTTGGTTTTCTAGCACTTAAAATGAAAACAGCAAACAAAATAGTTGAAAAAACTAAAAAACTGAAAAAAACAACGATGCTTGTTTTTTACGAAAGTTGCTAACGCAAACATTTTATTTTTAGTTTTGACTGTCACTTTCTTGCAAATGCTTAATATTATAAATTATAGGCTATATCGATACCTGTAAATGATATTTGAATGAAGCCTATAATCCAAAGAATGTCAAGGCTCTCTTTATTGAATTATTTATATCATTAAAGTTTAATAAATTTACATTTAAAATCAAGTGTTCGGAATTAAAATTAAAATATTTCTGCAAAAAATTTCATTTTTACATTCATTTCTTATGGTCCCTTACCTTTTCTAGCACTTAATATGAAAACAGCAAACAAAATAGTTGAAAAAACTACCAAAACTTAAAAATTAACGATAGTTGTCTTGTACGTAATTTTCGAACACAAACATTTTATCATTGGTTTTGACTATCACTTTCTATGCAAATGTTTAATATTATAAATTATAGGCTGTATCGTTACCTGTAAATGATGTGAAAATGTAGCCTATAACCCAAAGAATTTCAAGGCTCTCATTATTCAACTATTTATAACATTCAAGTTCAGTAGATTTACATTATAAATTAAGTGTTCGGAATTTTAATCATGCAAAGAAACTTGATTCAAATTCCGAACACTACTTCAATACTGATTTTAATGAATATTTGTGTATAAAATATCATATTTTTTTATCCATTTATTGTAGATTCTCACCTCTTCTAGCACTTCTAGCACATGAAAAAAGCAAAAAAATTGAAAGAACTACAAAAAACTGAAAAATTAACGATGCTTGTTTTTTACGCAATTTGCTAACGCAAGCATTTTATCATAGGTTTTGACTGTCACTTTTTTGCAAATGTTTAATATTTCAAATTATAGGCTATATCAATGACTGTAAATGATGTTAAAATGTAGCTTATACCTCAAAGAATGTCAGGGCTTTCGTTATTCAATTATTGATAACATTAAAGTGTAGTAAATTTACATTTAAAAAAATTAAGTGTTCGCAATTTAAGACTGTTCGGAATATGAGGCAAAACGGTATTACTGTATTTAATTCTGATAAGTGTTATTTGAATGATCATATTCGTACATTAACTGTTACAAAAAAAAAACTCTTATATTGCGTGGATCGAACAATAACAACAAACAGCAGTGTTGCCTACTATATTTTTCAAAGTTATGAAAATGTAATATAGTTCCACTTTTATAAAAATTAAATAATTTTTTTATATAAATTATCAATTTTCACATTCGGTTATAAACGTTATTCAGTGATTTGGATCACGTAGCCCGTACACGTAGAAGAAAGCTGTCAATTTCAAGCAGTTGCCATTAGATTCATAGAATGTGTTGTTGGAATTTGATGAAAATAAATCCTGAAAGGCAAATACTAGATGAAAAAGATGGTTATTGGCTCGAAGGAATTTTTCTGACACGTTCACCATATTGAAAAAAATGTTTAAAAAAAATCAGAATGAGGTGTTATTCACACTAACGGAAGTTCACGGAACATAACTAGAACTATTATTCATGTGAATGAGTGGCTAGTAAAAAACAATAACAAATTCTTTTTTCATATAATCAACTTGAAAATGATTTTGTTTGTACAATAACAATTACCTAATCAATTATAACAAAAGCAAATTGGTCCACAATTCCAATAATTTGGACGTTCGGGGATAATAGAACAGTATAACACAGTGTTATTATTGAGTATTTATAAGAAACAGGATCACTCGAATACTATTTATACGGATAGCACATTCTCCTGCCATAATATGCAATAAGCTGTAATAATCCCGAAGATATTCATTTTGTTAATAATCCTGATACAGCTATTCCATGTCAAACCGATATTATCATTGCTCATTGCTCATTGGCTCCAACTTGATGGGTCGAATATCTGAATAGGTCCAATAGTTCAAAAATCAGTTCAATGTTATGTATTTTTAAAAAGAGCAGAAAATATTATTTTTTGATTTAAATTTGTAAAATCATAACCCAAAAACGAAAAAAAACGCCTCCCTGATTTTTTGATTTGTTATGTGAAGATTCCAGCTTTCAAGAAAAAAATTTAAAAATTATAGCGCCTTCTATTTTCGACCATGTAAAGTATAAAAAAACAAACTCAATCAATAATTACGAAAATAAGATCCAATTTTCTCGCAATTGTAATATTTTTTAAAGAACTCTCATTGACTTCAATTTGATATATCGATCATATGAATCGGCCCAGTAGTTGAAAAGTTATGATTTTTTGAAAAAAGTCAGTTTTGGAAACAAGAGGGAAAAATTGATTTGATCGGACCACTCTAAAGTGGGAATGGGCATCCTAATGGAAAAAAAATATTAATACAACAAACTACCACTTTTACGAAAATCTGAGAACCGCTATATCGGTTTGAAATCAGTTGACCACCTAGTGACAGAGAAGCTCAATTGTCAATGAAGGAATTATTTTCTTTCATTATTGAATTAATATATTCATATTTGGTAAATCCAATCCAAATGTTTAGAATGAATAAAATAAACTAAAAAGAACAGCTGGCGTTTCAAGAAGGAAAAAAAATCTATAAAATATTACATTTCGATTTCTTGCCAATTCATTTCGTTCATTAATATTATTTATATTAAACCTGCTACATTGTCGATAAAATGTTCCAAGGCCCTTGTTAATTTATCATGATCTTTTAGTCCAAAGAGCAATACGGAAAGAAAGGACAAGTCATATTAATTGTGCCTACTCTAAATTCTAAAAATTATAATATTAAAATTTTCTCTTTACAATTTTTTCTTTTACATTTTTTATTTTTTTGTCCTCTCATGCGATTAATTTTCCTTATTTATTATGAGGAGATTTTACAATGTTCTTAACCTGATTTGCCGGATTGTTTTATTCGATATATTCGGGAAAATATTAGGTTGGGGAAACAGTAATCCATTTTTTTTTTGGGTGAAATTCTAAATCTTTTTTAATATGCTTGGGATAGTCCTATTTAACTTAATTATTTACTGATTTGTTGTAAAATTTGTTGCCATCCTGAAAGTAGCTTCATAATGCCTCTCTTATAGAAGATTTTTACAATCTCAAACAACAGATTTTTACAATCTTCTCTTGATCCCAATTTCTTATCACTCAGAACGTTTTACAATGCGAGAAAAAGAT
Organism: Toxorhynchites rutilus septentrionalis; assembly: GCF_029784135.1. Classification (NCBI taxonomy): domain Eukaryota; kingdom Metazoa; phylum Arthropoda; class Insecta; order Diptera; family Culicidae; genus Toxorhynchites; species Toxorhynchites rutilus. Next base: position 92,909,423 of record NC_073746.1, on the reverse strand, counting down.
GGTAATCGCTCTGACTTTATGGTGGATGCATCGAAACATCCCAATCAAGCTCCAGGAGTTGTGTGGCCTTGCGTTGTTCTGATGGAACACAACATCTCCTTTGATGGCTAATTCTGGACGTTTCTGTTCAATTGCTAGATTCAAACGGTCAATTTGTTGACTGTAGAGAACTAAATTTAGTGTATTGCATGAAAAAAAAATTAAAAAAATTATCAAAAATTAAAAAAAAATATTAAAATAAACAAATAAACAAATTGGTTCTCAAATGGGGATCAACATAGGGTAGGAGCCTGCCTGTTGGTCTCAAATGTTCCTATCTCACACCTCCACGAAGATCATATGACGACATTTTTAGATCGGGCGTGAACTGGAAACACACACCTGGTCTTGGCTCCGAGAACGGGTGTCGAAAGTGGCTAAGTGAGGGGGTGCGAGCGAGTTAGAGCGCTATATCTCTCCCGGGGAAGGCCTCCCGGGTCATGGAGGCCTTGCCAACCCGCTGTCTCCCGGGCAAAGGAGATACACCCAATAAAATGGAGCTACGATCACGAAGAGTAATTAGAATGCGATCACCCGAGGAGGGTCCCCGAACTGGAGCTGGTCCTGGAACGGGCGTAAGAGCGAGCGGCCAGCGGCTGGAGGGCGATGTGCAAGAGCGGGCCACCAGCCGGGTTCAACCCGAAGAGCTACCGCATTAGGCCAAGAGGCGGACTGCTCCAACATCTCCGTGAAAGGCGTGAGCCTCCATCGCGAAGGAGATTGGAGCAACGGATCCTAAACAAGCGCGCCGCAATTGGAAGACTGATGGCGTACAAAAGAGGCAGCAGATCGGTGAAATTATGTCGCCAAGTTGCTGTGATCGTGCAGCCTACTGAACTTCGCCAGCTGGGAGCTCACCAGCTGACGGAAAAACTCGACACACTGGTACAGCAATTGAGCGTCCTTACAAAACGGCTGAAACGTTACTCTGACTCTGCAAAGCGCCAGGAACAAAATCGGATGTTCAGAGATAACGAGAAAGCGTTCTACGACCACATTAGCGACGAGAAGCCCGACTACCGCGAAGGTTTGCCAGATATTAGCGATGTGACGAACTTCTGGGCTGGTATTTGGGAGACCCCAGTAGAACATCGCGACGGGCAAATGTGGTTAAGACGGGAGGAGGAGAGTTGTGGTGAAATTGGAGAGATGCCAGCTATCATCGTCGGAGAGAACGATGTCCGCGAAGCCTCGCGGTACCTGAGGAACTGGGCAGCACCGGGCCCGATGGTGTCCAGAACTTTTGGCACAAGAAGCTGACCGTCGCACATCCAAAGATAGCTGAGTGCTTCAACAAGGCTACGTGACCCACACAACCTTCCTGAATTCGCCACCCGTGGCGTCACCTACCTCCTCCCGAAAGACAGCAACACATTGAACCCATCAAAGTACAGACCGATAACGTGCCTATCGAGTCTGTACAAAATACTGAGCAGCATAATTACCGCCAAAGTTTCTGCTCACTGCGAACAGCATCACATCATCGCAGAAGAGCAGAAAGGATGCAGGAAAAATACGCATGGCTGCAAAGACCAGGCCATCATCGACGCAGCCATAGTCGACCAGGCGGTTTATAACCAGCGGAACCTAAGCATGGCCTATATCGATTACAGGAAGGCTTATGACTCCATACCTCACTCGTTTCTCGTCCGGGTATTGGAGCTCTACAAAATTGATCCCGTCGTCGTTAGGTTCCTGCAGCATGCGATGAGGCAGTGGAGCACGTCTCTGCACCTTAGTGATGGGGAAAATGTGTTGCAGTCTAGAACGCTGCAGATGAAGAGGGGGATATTCCAAGGCGACTCTTTCAGCCCGCTTTGGTTTTGTCTGGCACTGAACCCCCTCAGTAGGACGCTCAATAGAAACGGTCATGGCTATAAAATAAGGTATGGCGACGGCGCCCACGAAGAAGTGACCCATACCTTCTACATGGATGATCTCAAGGTCTACGCTGATTCACGTCAGCGTCTAGGTGTAGCTATCCGGGTTGTCGAAGACATAAGCAGGGACATCTGCATGGAGTTCGGCCTCGACAAGTGCCGCTGTGTCCATCTGCTGAAAGGGCAGCTTACCGAATCCGGAGGTTACGAGGTCTATGACGGCGAGTTTATAAGAGACATGGTTCGTGGCGAATCCTATAAATATCTTGGATTCCGACAGCTCACCGGGATTCGCCACTCCGACATCAAGACGGAGCTGCGAGACAAGTTCTTGAGTCGAGTGAACTGTGTCTTGAGGACTTTCCTCAACACGGGGAACAAGGTACGCGCGATCAACACATTCGCGGTTCCCCTGCTGACCTTCAGTTTTGGTGTAGTCAAATGGAGCAAAACTGACCTAGAGGACCTTGAGAGGAGGATGAGGAAAGCATTCAAAGAGGCCGGAATGCACCATCCTCAATCGGCACTGGAGAGATTTTCACTGCCACGCAAAGAAGGGGGACTTGGAATAGTCGACATATCTGCACTGTGTGTTGCCCAGGTACGACAACTACGCGAGTACTTCGCAGAACGCGCCAACCAAAACGCGCTATACCGGGCTGTCTGCGCCGCCGACAGAGGATACAGCGCTCTGCACTTGGCGCAAGCGGAGTACCAACTCAACTGCAATCTGCAGACAGTGGAGGAGAAGATTGCAGCTTGGAAGCAGAAGGCAGTGCATGGTGCCCACCCCCATCAACTGGACCGGCCACACGTCGACAAGGCCGCATCTAATCTGTGGCTAACGCGTGGTGAACTCTCTTCAGTAGTAGAAGCCGACATGATAGCCATCCAGGACAGGATAATGCCGACGAGAAACTGCAGGCGGTACGTCTGGCATCAAGACGTTGATGATTTTTGCCGGATGTGCCATCAACCAGGTGAAAACATAGAACACATTATGGGAGGCTGTCCCGTTTTGGCCAACGCAGCCTACACCGAGCGCCACAACAACGTGGCCCGTATTGTTCATCGACAACTGGCGCTCCAATGTGCTCTACTGGAAGACAACGTACCAAACTACCGGTACCTGCCTGCACCTGTCCTGGAAAATGACCGTTTCAAGCTGTACTGGGATCGCACTGTTCTGACCGACCTCTCGATCCACCACAACCGTCCAGATATAATGGTTTACGACAAGAGCGACCGCAAAGTCACCATCATCGATGTCGCTATTCCACTGAACCAGAATCTGGAGGAGACCCACGGTCGCAAAATCTGCAAGTACCGACCATTGGCCGTGGAGCTCAATAACGATAAACGTATTTTACTGTTACAGTATCGGTACCTTTAACACCATTCACAATTTCAGCCGCCTGGCTTGCATTTTCCCCTGTTTAAAATTAAAAAGTGTACTGTACCCAATTTTCTCTTTGTTAACTTCCATTGTTAACACCATGTAACTCACAACTGAATGGAACAAAACATAAAAAAGTCAGCGAATTTCTTTTCGTGTGAAATGTCACCTTTGCAACGAGCTTAAACTTGAAATTGTATACGTGAGATATTGATCACTAAAGCCAACAAACGAGAAAATAATGGATCACTTTTTTTTTCCCAAACCTAATATTTCATTTCAATGTGCTTCGAGTTAACGTGTTTATGGTTTATGGTAAATATTACGCGATCATAAAATAGATGTTTGGAGAAAACCTCGCCTTCAATGTCTACAATGTCTACGATGTCTACATCACAAAATGCGATTTTTATAAGCTTTGTAATAATTTCAAATAATTTATATTAAGAAATATAGTCATGAATTAAAGAACAGTGATGAATGGGAATTGGGGAAAAATAAATCCATAGTTTTGCGTGAAATTCAAAACTTTATTTAAAATGTTTCAGATTGTTCGATTTGAGTAAAATACCGTTTCATTGTATATTTTGTTGCCATCTTTAAAGCTTTGTCATATGTTTTTTTCTGCATCTTGTCTAAATTCGCGACCGTTCCTTTTCATTTGGTCATTTACTCGAGAGAATCCGGTTCCATCGAACTAGTCACATGCATCAGCCAGAGAGATATTCTTTAATTGCTTATATTTCGCGTTCTCATCATCTGATTCTCTTTCAGGCCAATGGTACCAACGTTCCGGTTTTTCTTAATTGTTACTTCTCATATATCCTCATTATTGTAAAATACATTCATCTCATCTCCTACAAGCTTAATAATGCCTCACCCATTGAAGTTTTGGTCCACTTTGGCGAAAAACTCAAGTAATCAATTTTCACAATCTACTCTTGATCTTGATCTTGTAGATTAGGGTTTCTGTAACGCCAGTAATCAAAATTACATCAATGGCTTTACAGCATGGTAGTTAATGGGTTTATATCGAAACTTATTTCTACATTACTCGGGAATTAATCAAGCGAATGAAACGAAATTTGGCACATGGAAGTTTTAGGGTACAATCAATGTTTCTATGGTAGTCAGACTCTCCACCCATGCAAATGGAACACAAATTTCTGCATTACTCGAGAACTAATCAAGCAAATGTAACCAAATTAGGCATATGGAGGTATTAGGGTGCAATAAATGTTTCTATGGTAGTTAGACTCTCCACCCCCTCTCTAAGGGAGAGCTGCCATACAAATGAAACACAAATTACAGGGGGCACACAAATCAGTCCTCAGAATGCAACTCGGTGCTGATGCGCAACAAGATTTTTGTACCCAGTTGAGCTCCCACTCCTTGCGCACACATGCATTCTGGTGAATGAGCACGCTCCGAAACACAGATGAAATGTTTGGTTGTTGGTTTTAAGCTGAGTTTTACGCTGAGTTTAACGCTGAAATTTGCACCGTGCTGCGCGCTTGAATCTGGATTGGTCTCTCTGTTGAGATATTTTTCTTCACACAAGCGTATACGGTTCAAATGGGGGCGCGCTGTTGTTTTGATGCTTTGCTTAGAACGAACGAAGACAATGCGGGCGCTAGAATTTGATGTGTATGTGTGTGTGTGTGTATATATAGAATGAGACGCGCATCACACAAGTGAAAAGAAATGTTTAGTATCTGAGTTCTGCGCCGGGTACATTTTGCGCTTTCGTGCTTATGAATTTTGTGCGCTTCGCACCAAGAGAGAATACGAGTGTTCTTTGAGCGCGCGCTGATGAAAATTAAACTCAAGCGCAGCGCTGCGTTTGTTTTCTGATGACTGACACAAACACAATCTTCTGCATAACTCGAGAACTAATCAAGCGAATGGATCCAAATTTGTGATGTGAGGGTTTTGGGTTTTAGAAATGTTTCTATGATGGTATGACACCCCTCCCTTCTCTGCAATGGGGTCCCATAAAATATTACACATATTTTAACCAAAAATATTCCAACCAAACAAGACAATTGAAAATTTTCGGAAAACTGTGAAGGAAAAAGGGAAAATTCGGAAAAGTAGATTCCCATATGTTCTACAATTACATAGTGACAAGTGCTGTTAGTTCATTTGATGCTTGCGCTAGCGAAATTGCGTGTTCGAAACTGGAAATGGATTTTAATGTGATGAAACGCACTCCTATATCTTCTTCTATCTATACCAATAAAAAAGTATCGCCGATAATCGTTGATAAGAGAGATGTTCTGTATAAAACATTTATTCCATGTAACCGAGAAACATGTTATTTGTGGTTGAAAAATTTTGAACGAGAATTGTGTCTGAAAATAATCTGATATTATAATGATGAGTTTTGGTAGAAATACTAGGAATTTTATAGTAAAAGGTAAATTCAACGGGGTCAATTAGAAGATCAATCAATGAACAGTTCTGCGATTGGACCCATGAGCTTGCTCATAGTAAGAAAACGTGAATGTTTGAAGGTATTGATAACAAAAAACAAATTTTGGGCGGGACGAAGTTTGCGGCATAAAAATATATTTAATTTGCATGAGTGTATATTGGGAACGGTGTATACCTCCTTCTCAACAACAGGTTTCATTGTCATTATCCCTTGTCTGCCTACCACTCGGCAACGGAAGTCATTAAATTCGAAACTGTATATTACTAGTTGGAAAATTCGGATAAAGAACAGCGTCTTTCCATCACGTTTTTATCCGCGGAATCTTCCAATCCCAAATCAGTAGGAATGCAGCAAATAGGATGTGAATTGGAATCGTTTTTATTCAACCAGGAAAATAAACTCCCAATCCACATCGTGTGCATGACCCCATCTGTGTACCCCCATACGAATAACGAAATGAAGAGCTTCAAAACGGGCGAAGAGACGTACGTCTCAGAAGTTTTCGCTTAGTTTACCTACGTCCTTTCCAACAGCTCCTTTCGATTCAGCCAAAATCCCCAGCAAGAAAAAAAATCTTCCGGAGACATACCCGTTTGACAATCGATTGATGGCCACCGCGTCCTAGTTTCATTCGTCCGTCTCCTGAAGCTCCTGGAGAAACTTTTCTCCGGCACTGCTCAGTCGTCTGTTTTCGAACGTTCGACAGCGCAAACGGGCACTGAACAAGTGTGTGTCTCTATTTTAGTTTTGATACGTGATATAACGATTTCTTCATTTCCCATCCCAGAGGACACGTCGTTTTCGTTCACCCTGACAGAGGGCAGCTGATGCGCTTCCAAACTATAGCGCCCGATAGCGGGAGGGAGGGAAAATATCTCGTTCTGTCCGCTGCTCTTCATTTGGGTGACAACGAAAGGACGATGGGTTCGGCGGAGTAGTCCTTGGAGAGAGCGAGCCATATTACCCCCGTCAGCCACTTCGGTTCCCGCAGACACAACACCGATTGTGGAATAAGTTTCCCGATCGATCGATTCGGAAACTAAAAGAATAGGGAAAATATATCTAAAATGTAGTCTCTCTCACCTTTTCTGCCACCCACCGGAACCATGCCAGCAAGGCCAATGAGTCCAGGACCCGAGTCCTCCGAGTTTGGTGTCTGGATCCATACGTCGATGTCACACAGTTCGTTTCGCTCGATGTGCTTCTTTTCTGGTGCTGCTTCTGATGCTGTCAGGAGGAAGAGTGACCACTTTTCCCCAGAACTCACGATGGCTTGCACCATCGGCGGCAGATTTGCCGTGTATAACTCTAAATTCCTTCCGATTGGGGCGATCAAATTCTGTTGATGTTTTGCCTCCACTCCGAGAGATAACGCGCTACAGAGAGAAGGCATTTAGGCATGAATTGCAATTTGTTATTGGGTTCGATGCGATTACGAATATTGAAAAAATGAGAAATTTCTATTTGTTTCTCAATTTTTGAATTATGGCTTAATCATAGAATCAATATTTTTCACGGTGCCTTCCGATAGTCGTTGGGATTGTTGCAATCAAGATGGACAGAAGAATTTTCCTCCCCGAATTCGACTATTTATTTCTCGTACGTGCATGGCAATTCGTTTCGGTGGATGGACACTAGGTAATCCTTGAAACAATAGACTGATGCAGGTTATGGGAATCATATATTTTGAATTATTATCTTTTTCTCCGTTTGGACTCGAGAATGTATTATCGTAATTTTTCTGCAAATGTATTAAGTTGTTGTATTTATTTTGCCGTTCGACAAAAGACACCACTTTCAGGTACAGGTTATTTTTCCTGAAATGATACATTTTTCAGTATAAAATTGTAAATATATTGTAAGGGTTTATGTCCAGGACACGACCGCATTATTGACCTAGGACTACGAAATTGTTTTATTCAATTCACTCGTTTATCATTTCGGATATTATTTTCGAATGCATCGTCATTTTTTAAAATAACTCTGATTTAAGTCTCATAAATACCCTAGATTAAAGAAGGGAGGGTGTGATAACTGCAAACTGCTACTTGCATAATTATTGTTTAGCTTTCAATACATTATGTATATGTTTTATTGTTATGATTGATCACAATGAAACCGTCAACTTAAAAAGTATTTTTACTTATTTTATTTCCGCTCAACAGACCCGCAAATTGACCTCCAGAATCATGTGATTTAACACACTTGGATATGTTTGTGTGGATATGTTTTAGGCTAATGAGCGGCAGGAGATTGACGCTTTCGAGGATAACATCCGCCACCTCCATTACCGAATCCGAATTCATGGATACAATTTATCAGTGCTTTTTTTCAATTTCACAATCTTAATAGGTAATATAAGCAATATCATCTATCTGTGTTAATCGGGGATTTTTACTGAAATTATTTTCTAATAAAATATGTTCAAAGATGTGACCCTCTCAACAATATATAGAATAAGGATAGAAAAAAAATGATTTCGTATATCATTCGAGGATATTTAGGTCTACAACTATGATGAACTAATGAGTGGTGCAAGTCAAGTACTACGATTCCGAAGCGAATTAGGGTAGAAAAATAGGCCATAAAGTTACCGACGTCTAACTTTTGACTGTCCTCAAATCCCAAGATGCTCACTTCAGAGATGGAACTCATTAATTTGAAGCTTCATTGCGTAAGTAAAGTTCGGAGAGAATGTATTGAACAACAGAATTATTCAAAACCATGAAATCGTGTGGTGTGTCCGATCAGACACAGTGCAGTCAAAACAATTCGAAGGTGAAACAAATATTTGGGAGCAGGTCCAGATCTTCCGGTTGCTAGTCAAATAGAATTTCGCCATCTTTCATGCATACTTGGAAGCATCGAAAAAAATGAAATCATTCAAGGCGAAAATTGTGCCCAAATGCAATAACAATGGGAATATGGGGGTCAAAATACACGCTCGTAAGTTCTATCACGAATGTCTCACAAAATGTTCCTGCGATGTCATACTTGGTATTTGTGTGCTCACCCATGCCTTTAAAACAAAAAGCAATTTATGCATCGTAGAGCCCCTTGAACCATGCGTTTGTCGATTCCTTGGGAATAATTGTATCTAACCAGGGAGTTTTACATTAATTAATTGGAAATATTTCTAAGCATCTATCACAATAAATGAAATTATATTTTTCTTGCGATAAACAATTAAAGAATCGTAAATTGTCGAAACCATTTTCTAAGCGCGCTAAATCCCACGTTCTGATTGGTCCAATTAGTGCTTCTCAAATTGTACCGACCAAAAGGAGCAACTAGAGCTACAACGGAATACAGTGTAAATACAGCAAAACACTATAACCAATCAATCCGGACAGATTCACTGCTCCGTTTCGAACCGATCATTAATTTTCCTATTGGGAAGTAGTAGCAGCTATTGGGGTTTTACGGGGGTTACCGGTATCGAAGGGAATTCTTTTCCATGTTGAATCGGAACAGTCTTCCCGAGGGCCAAAGCCGACCCTGAGAGAAATTAAAAGAAGGAGTGTGCTAAGCCAGGCTAAAGACGTAGTTAACAAGAACCATGAGCAGGAATATTAGGTGGGGCAGATGGTACAGTGTGCGAACGTAGTGTGCGTGATAGCATGCGCTGCCATAGCTTCTTTTCGTGAATAAAAGTGATATTTTATGTGTCATTTTCGCGATGATATTTTCAAGACTTACAGTGTCGGTGTATGTGATTTGAGAAAAATAGTTTACAATTAAGCAATATTTCATTGAAAATGTTGCTATTCCCGAGGAATTAGAATACGACTATTCTCTGGACTTTTTTGCTCTTTTTTGATGGAAGTTAGTCACAATACAATTGTCTTCTGTTAAAAAAGAATCAGTTACAAGATTTCATAAACAATTTAGTTTTCCAATCCAAATATACTCTGCCCACTGCTCCACCTCATATGTACCTCCTTGAGTACAGAAAGAAAAAGAAACTTCGTTAAAGTTTAAATAATTTCTAAATTTAATTTTTGGCGAACATTTTTCTGAACATATAGTTTTTAAGAGTGTTTTGTTCTTGGAATTTTGATTTGATCTCTATCTGCTTTACGAAAAAATCTGACTTTAAGAACAGTTCGATCTGAAAAATGTTGGTCATAGAATGAAATGTACATTATTTGTATTTTCATTTAAAAAAATCAAATAATTTTTTTTCTCTCAAAAATGTTTTTTTTTTTCACATTTTGGAAAAATATATATGAACAGCCCATCAGCTACTTCATACCAAACCAATATAGTAGTTCTCAGATTTTCGTTGGAATTTATAGTTTTTGTTTCCTTATCGTAAGATATTAGACTTGTTTTTTTCCAATAGGGTGTCCATTTAAGGGATTTTTTTTATTCCCATTTTTTCCAAAAATATTTTTTTTAATTCATAAATTTGTTGCTACTGAACCCTTTCGGACAATCCATATATCAAATTCAAGCCAATGAGCTATTCTTCTTTAAAAAAAATACTAGGCTTGAAAAAAAATCGGATAACATGTTTTTAACACGTTCGTCGCCCAAAGCGACTTTTCTGAGATTCTTGCGGAGTCCAACTTGCGGATAAAAGATTGAATGAAGATCAAACTCAGTTTTTAGACAACTTTTACATGATCTAACGATGTTTAATTTAATTTGAAGATGAATTAATTAACAACAAAAACACATGCCAAAGTCATATTATATGGGTTTCGCAAAAAGCTGCAGTACAAACCATCTGCCCTATAAATTAATAAAAAGTATAGTATAAACATTATAATGATATGGTTATAATTTTATTATTTTTCTACATATCCTAAATTTACACTTAAGTGCCTAATCTACCAACTTCCTTTCAAAAATCCTATGCAATTTGAACGAGGAAAGTGTCACCCATATGAGGGTGACGGGGCGACGAAAGTGTTAAAGAAGACTAATTCATTGGTTTTAGCTTGATATGTCGATCATCAGAATCGTTCCAGCAGTTCAAAGGTTATGAATGGTTCACACCCTTACTGAAAGACGCAGTCCTACGTCAACAAATTTAGGCCCTTTTCATGAAGTCGTCTCTATATTTTTTGGAGATTTTCACTATCCGAATATACTCAGATAGCCAATGTTTTCCACAAAGTTTCATTGCAATCTGAGATGGTGCTGCCAACTCCTAAGATGAGTTGGTATAAATTTAGTCAATGGGGGTGTGATAGAGATGTAGGATTGTCTGTTGCTGCATTCAGTGTGTCTAGAGGAGGAGATGCATTACGTGCAATGGCAATAAGTACACAAATTTAGCCAGCTTGTTTTCGCGAGAAAAATAATGAATGTATTCCATTGAAAGCATGGCGATTTTCAGGTCCACCGAATCTTTCATTAAAAAGTTATTGCAATATAATTCAATTTAAAGTCCGATGCATTCCAAAGTAATATCCGAAATAATCGAAAGCAAATTGATTTTCTGGGTGACTTTTTTCCGATCGATCACTCAATTTTCGCGAATTCGCGCCTTGTTTCTGGAATAAAAATGGCGTCGAAGTACAGCATATTTATAGCCGGATACGAAGGTGATATCCAGTGGTGAAAGCTGGGTTCGGGTATTTTTGTTATTGTTTAAGGTATATTTGGAAATATTTTTTCCATTTTTTTGAGTGATTATTACGCTATTGACAGCTGGATGCGTACATGCTGTCTGAAAATCGTTACCTTGCTGGTGGTATCGGTTCTGAAACAACGAGTTGTCGCAGGACGAATTCCAATGAATATCTTAAAACTTTAATATATAACCTATATCGTTACATAGATGCCAGAAAGCTTAAAAAGAGATAATTTCTTTGGTGGGGTGCACATCCAGGAGACCTCGTAAGTTTATACAAAACAACGATATTATCGGTCCTCGAGTACGGTAGTTTTTGCTTCCGAACGGCAGAATCATATTCTTAAGATGGAGCGAATACAATATCGTTACTTGCGTAAGGCTTTAGGTTGCATGCAATCGACTCATACGATGAGTCTTGAGGTTCTGGCTGGAGTACTTCCTCTGCCTCTTCGATTTATAGGATTATCATACAGATATCTCATTCGCTGTAAGATTATGAATTCATTGGTAATTGATAATTTCGAAGAACTTCTTCAATTTAATCCAGAGTCAATGTTCACCACCTTATATGTTGAGTTCCGTATACAAGGATTGCAACCTTCGCCAAGCATCATAAACCAAGACTGTCTATCGTACTTCTGTGATTCAGCTGTAATAGTCTTTCATTCTGCCAGGGCTCATCTATCGGATTCACTCAGGGCACTAGGAAGGCAATCTGACTTACCGGTTAGAGACATTTAAGCTAGTCGCGACCTCAACCTTATGCTTTCTCTTCACCAATTTCTCAATAGAAATGATATCTCTGTTTGATTCCTTCCCTCGTCATCAAACCAAACTACCCGCTTCGCTCCATCCTAGTTCTTAATTCTAATCATGTCCAATTGATCTACTGTTAGATTTAGTTATTACTAATTTGTTAGTCTTAATTATATAGAAAATAAGTTATATTTTAAGGTGAAATTTGACTCTGTTAACGTTAGATAATAAGTAATTGAGTCTGATTAATGAACGTTTTTGGAAAAAAAGAAGTTCAATAACTCTCTCATTGTTGGAATACGAAATAAGTTATCAGTTATCACATTCCTTCATTCATTAATCTAGAGCAGGGTTCCTAAAACTGTTTAAAAAAAACCCTTTTCCAGAATGACGTTATACCATGGACCCCATATAACAAAAATTCATTATAAATTTTATCTTCATCTTATTCATACAACATACTAACCAATTCAAAAACATTGTGGTTGGTTAATTAAGTAAACTTGTATCATTTACTCATCGATTAATAGACTAAAGGGGGTCTGGTCTGGAAAATATAAAAAATCGAATTGTTGTTTTTTACATTTTTGGAATGCTGTCTTATATAAATGTTGTCTTAAAATGATTTTTCAATATTTGATTTTGCTGGGAAGTTACAGTCAAAGGTTTGAAGTCACCTCAAGGGTATTGCTGTACGAATTTTTAAACGCGTTTTTCTCGAAACTTATTTTTTTTCAACTGATGGTATCGATATCTCAGGATCTACTCGACTGATTTGGCAGAAATATTTTATCATCATATAAAAATGAATGATCTAAAGCGTTACATAGCCGTTTTTTGATATCTTCTAACCAGCGATTTTTCATTAAAAACAACCAATTTTTAACAAAAATGGCCGCCATTTCGGCAATTTTTCTAATTTGAAATAAACCCCTATGTAACGGCTTTGGGTGTTGTCCTAAAGTTTCAAAATATTCATTGGAATCCGTTCTGCGACATTCAGTTGCTTCAGAATCGATACCACCAGCAAGGTAACGATTTTCAGACAGCATCTACGGATCCAGCTGTTAACAGCATAAAAATCACTGTTTATGCACTCTAAAAATGGAAAATACATCTTCAAATATACCATAAACAATGATCAAATATCCGAACACTTCATTTTATTCCTAACATCCGAAAAAAATTCACAGAAGTTCAAATTCATCTCTTTCTGTTCTCTTTTCTCATTTCATTTGGGATTGTGCCAAAAAACAAGTCCATGCGACGTTAATGGGGATCGAACCTAGGCCGGCTGGAATGCAAATCACATGGCTAATGATGCTTCAGCAGTTGTTCAGCAAATACGTGATAATATTGCACCTGATTATATAATGAAGTTGGAAAGTGTTTTTTAAGAGTAAAAAAGGAGCGCATGAAGGAGAACGAAACAAAGCGAAACAAAAGACAAATAAGCTTTCCGCACACCTTGCCACATACACGGCCCAGACCGAGATAGATATTGTTCTTCATGCGCTCCTTTTTTACTCTTAGAAAACACTTTCCAACTTCATTATATAATCAGGTGCAATATTATCACGTATTTGCTGAACAACTGCTGAAGCATCATTAGCCATGTGGATAGCGTGGTCGTGTAAAATAGCTTTGCATTCCAGCCGGCCTTGGTTCGATCCCCATTGACGTCGTATGGACTTTTTGTTCGGCACAATCCCAAATGAAATGTGAAAAGAAAACAGAAAGAGATGTCTGCTCGCATACATACAAACAATTTTTAAGCTTTTAAGGTGAAGGTGGAAGCTAGCCATTGTAGTAGTATAGGTAAACCCATGTGTGAAAATGGGATAATAGTGTTTGTGAGAGAAGAGCAAAGCACACGTAAATAGATCAATTCACTTATCAGACTGTGTGGCGCTACATTGACACGAGTCTTTGAATAAATTTGAAAAAAAAAATAACAATTCAATACTAAAGTAAAATGTATGAACGATATGTTCCGATGAACAATTGCAAATATAAATATATATAGAAGGTGCATGAATGTAATACTTTTCCGTTTACTGTTTTTGAAGGCATAATCAGCCGTGGCAGTGTTTCGAGCTCTGCAATTTAATTTTCTTACCCAATGTTAAAGTTGCTAAAACTTACATTATAGACTCATTAAACGTAGAAATAATAATTGCATTGATATCAACACAATTTTATTCTATTGATTTTAATGACATGAAACGCTATGACTCAGGAATAACATTTTATTGAGTGGTTTTTTTAGCTGTTTCGATGATGTTGTCTGGCATCAGCGTCAAAAAAATAACGATGCGTTCATCAATACAAACAAAACCACTGCTGAAGATTGAAAAATGAAAATTGAACTTTCAGAGCACTAGCTCGAGTTTTCCGACGTTTTTCACTATACAGTGCAACAGCAGATGAAAATATGATATCTTGTGAGTAATCGATTAGAGTTTGGTTGATATTTCTTGATGGGAAGTGTGCGAAAACGATCATTTTCTTCACACTGTTTTGCAAAATTATTGATTTTTTGGGCGAGGGGTGAGGGAGGGAGTTGAAAGAAATGAGCGCCATTGTGGCAGCCATTTGTGGCTAGCTTTCACCATCACCTTAAAACAGCTCATTATTTGCGCATTTGACTCTCTAGCACACGGAATGGCATAACTTCTGCCAAAGATGAAATGTTATTTGCCAACGCTAGTTTGGGTGTATTAGTCTTATATTGCTGTACCATGTATATTATACAACTTCTTACCAGTATTTGTGAATCATAACATTTGCTGTTATGTTATGTCTCATTTAATGTCATAAATCGGGATGACAAAACATGAGCTAAAAATCAATTTTGGGTGTAGGGCACGTCAGATTTCCATTATTCATAGTTAGTAGTTTCATCATATCCCCCAAGAATTTATGTGAGTCTCATTAATGCTACAGATTAATGAAGGAGGGTGTGTGATAACTGATAACTGCTACTTGGCTAATTATTGTTTAGCCTTTAGTATATCATCTGTTTTATTATTATGTTTAATCGTAATGAAACCGTTAAAGAAGTATAAAAAAGTTTTTTTTTGTACTTATTTTATTATAATGGAATCACATATTTCACAATCGTTGATTGTTCATTGAAATTCATTGAAACTGGTTATGCTTATCAGACAATAGGCGAAATATTTTTTGGGTAATCGAATAATTTATTCTATCACTGAGAATTGGACACGCAAAATACTCTCAGAATGTCTTCTTGATTTCCCTCCTCCGTTGTACGAAAGCAATAATAATATTTCTGACCAATATTTTCATTGTGCAATCGTTTATTTCAACAGTCAAACACCAGCTGAGTAGTAAATCATGTCTGTCTAGTCTGCGCCCTCTTCACCAACCCCACTGTTTGGTTGGCTCGGTGTGCGCACTAGCAGCCCAATCCGACCAAACTATCTGTCGATTAAAAAATGTGCAGTCTACGGGGGCTCTAAGAGTAAAAAACTTTGCCTCAAACCAACCGACTCCATTGTGTAGAACTCTATCTACAGTTTCATACTGTGAGGATGTCAGTTGAGCTATTTATTTTCTATTTTATCCCAGGGCGCTTCAGAGGTTGTTATGGTAGAGACGGATTAATTGGGCTATTTGGATTTTATGTTGATTTACTTAGGACTTGGCCTTAAGGTGAAGGTGGAAGCTAGCCATTGTAGTAGTATAGGTAAAACCACGTGTAAAAATGGGGTAATAGTGTTTGTGAGAGAAGAGCAAAGCACATGTAAATAGATCAATTCACTTATCAGACTGTGTGGCGCTTCATTGACACGAGTCTTTGAATACATTTGAAAAAAAAAATAACAATTCAATACTGAAGTTAAATGTATGAACGATATGTTCCGATGAACCAAGCCAATCGCAAACATAAATATATAGAAGAGGTATTTTTGCATATGAAGTAAAATTCTGATTATACGCGAGCGTAACATAAACAAATTTATAACAAATGCGAATTGGGGCTCTTTTGATATTAACAAGTTCTACCGCATAGTAACTCGATCCCGATAATTCCTCAATATTTTCTTTCGTTGGTCGTATTGTTTTCACATATTCACGTTGGAGATCCTTAACCCTTCTCTTCGTTGGCTGAGACATTTTGATTGAATGTAATACTTTTCCGTTTATTGTTTTTGAAAGCATAGGCAGCCGTGGCAGTGTTCCGAGCTCTGCAATACAATTTTCTTACCCAATATTAAAGTTGCTAAAACTTACATTATAGACCCATTAAACGTAAAAATAATAATTGTATTGATATCAACACTATTTTATTCTATTGATTTTCATGACATGAAAGGCTATGACTCAGGAATAACATTTTATTGAGTGGTTTTGATATCTGTTTCGATGATGTTGTCTGGCATCAGTGTCGAAAAAATAACGATGCTTTCACCAATACAAACAAAACCATTGCCGAAGATTGAAAAATGAAAATTTAACTTTCAGAGCACTTACTCGAGTTTTCCGACGTTTTTCACTATACAGTGCGACAGCGATTTTCGGGCGAGGGGTGAGGGACGGAGATGAAAGAAATGAGCGCCATTGTGGCAGCCATTTGTGGCTAGCTTCCACCTTCACCTTAAGTTCATGGAATAGTTTCTAATATCTTTGCTCGCGATGTATAATCTATGTCTACAACACATACAGACATTATATTGAAAATGTGTACCTGAATATTCTAGAACTAAATTTTGTACTAGTACAATAAACTTTTAACCTCGAAGCCATGCACATCTCATCTTCCTGTGCTGCTCACGATTTCAAAAGTCACTTGTAAATTGTGATTGTTTGTCGAATGTATAGGTGCATGTAACGGATACAGCTCCAAACGATGAATATAATTCCTAATGAATTGGTGCCTTCCTTGCTACTACGGTTTAAAGCAACAATAACTTCAGGTTGTCAGTCTATTCATGATGAAATGACGAATCAAATTAAAAATATACAAATACATGACAGTTGTTCAGAAAGGGAACATACCAAAAAGTGTTATTATTTTGGTGTTTGCCAATATTTGTTTAAATATTTCATATTTTAAATATTTAGCTTCTTTATTCTATGAATTGAACATATTTTTAAAGAAATTATGTTATTCATTAAAGTTGATTATTATGAAAAGTAATCAATGATTACAACCAAAATTAAATTTATTTTAAGAGAAAAACGCATCAATTCTAGAATCGTAAAAGCTTCAATGATTCTAATTTGAAAAGTATCACTTGAACCATAACGCAATCCACATATGCTACCTTCTATCAATAATTCATAGCTCTGGCAGTGCTTTAAATAAATTTGAGTCTCTTTGTGTCATACCACATCAACTCGAGGGGAGCCTCTTTTGAATGTCAAGTAGTTGGAGTCCAACAGCAGTAAAAAACATCGTTTTTCGAACATCGTCTTCATAAGACACTGGAGTGCAAAAAGAAATCGTTCCTCTGTGGCTCATTTCTGTCTGCGGTTCGATAGTCGGGAAAAGAATTGAAGAATTTCTCTTCCGTACCGTAAAATTTCCGCCATTTACTTCCGCTGAACGACTGCGAGAGTTCCAACGTTGGAAGAAAGACAAGGCAATATTGGTTTGAATCTTTCCTCCCGAGCAGGATCTTATCCTTCCACTGAGCCTATGGGACGCGAACAGTGGAAAATAGATTCATATGCTGATCAATCGAGTACGTGAACACGAATATTTTATATTTTAACGTGTCACTGTGTGTGCGTGTGCGTGAGTGAGTGCACCTCCAGAATCGGGATGGTGAAAAACAACGATTGTCAAACTGACACGGCAGCATAATATTTTAATGAGAAAGGGTTTCTTCCCCTGACGCAATCATACTCGATAAAGTCGAAGACAAGAATGCTTGCGAAAGTCAGAAGACAAAATTAAGTGTAAATAAATTTCACCGCCCGCCTCCCTCTCTTTCCCATGCCTTCTCAACTCCCGCTGGTGTTGAATATGGGAAGGGTGAGAGAAATTGATTTCCTCCCGCTCTACGCTAAGCAGCAACCCACCCTCCCCCGATGGTATCTGATGTAGGAAAAACACTGGTCGACCTCGGCACCCACAAAACATCGCCACCACCCAGCGCCACCCATCGGCTGCAACTGTTTATCCAAATCGAGAGTGAAATAGAAAGGAAAAGTGGAACGAACAGCAGAAAGTGTTCCGTTTGCTGGCCGAAGCAAGCGGAGGAGGGGATTTTCGCTGCAGAGAGCGAAAATTTCCATGCAAATGAGACAGATTGTGTAAATATATGAAGTTGAGTTGAGTATCGAAAGTTTTTTTTCTGTCTTTCTTTGGTATCTTACTGACAAGAGTGTGTGTGTGTGTGCATGTGGGTGTGTGCTGGTGATGAGTGAAATTGTTTCAATCGTGGCATTCCTGAATCTTTCCCCGGGATCCACACTGCTTTGGTGTGGAAGGATAATCCGGAGGAAGGTATGACAAACAAAAAGGTGCCTTTATTTGGCACCAAAGCAGGATGGCGAACACGATGTTGGCATATTTCATTTGTTAGTACCAACAGCGAGAAACAGCAGCGGCTTGCAAATTGTCTCTACGGAAATCCCATCTAGAGACTGCTCTCAGAAACGAGAAGCATGTTGGGAGTTTGATATCATTCTGACCCTTGAATTTACTAACTGATTTGGGCATGTTGTTGAATACTCCGCGGCTTCAACTCTGCTCCGTTAGCCGAAATTGCGCTTTTGCATAAAACAAATGTAATTTTTACATCTTTCCGTAATGAATATTGAACAGTTAATCTTATAATTGAGGTCATCCGCCCAAGGAAAAATGTTGAGAGACAGGGAATGAGCAGTTGAATAGCCTATTTCTCCTTCATGGACCGATAACAAATTAGAAAAAATACGACAAATTAGGAGCATCACAAGTCCAGTTGGTTTCTACAGGCGCTAGAACATGTCACTGGAAGTTCTGTAGGCAGACCATGAATCGAAACAATTTTGACATGCTCATGAAAATAAGAATACTCAGTCAGGCCATCGTCGAAATGATAATCGGAAGATCCACCTATTGGTTCACATACTCACAGTCTCTGCAATACGTGGCCTAGTGTTGTCGAGCTAAAAAAATCTTTTTTCGTGTATTTGTTATTATAGCGATTTTTTTTTCCTCCAATGTTTGTCTCCAATGCATTAACTGTTATTTTCATTCTGTGTACTGAAGCTTCATCTCAAAATAAAAATAAAAATATAGTTATAATTTCAACAAGATACATTCTTACAATGTAGAATGCTTAGAATAAATTATATTTAACATCAATTTCATTCAAAATGATTTTTTGTTTATTTATTGTGCTTAAATATTTCAGCTGTCAAGTTTCTATAAGACCATTTCCAAATTCATAAGTATTAGCAATGAAAATTTTGAAACTATTGCCTGATTTACATGTCAATAATTGGCAACCTTGCCATTTTGGGCTAATAACCTGAAAAATTTGTGTTGGCATACTAATTACCAAATTTTTTTGAACGGATTTCTCGATATTTTTCCAAAATTGTGACCTTAAGCGCTTCAATCGTGGTGTACTGCTTTCCTTTAGTGTAGATTCTGCGTACAAGGATCCCCCTAAGATTTTCAACAGGATTCAAGTCTGGAGAGCGAACCGATCAGTCAGTTTTTGGACCTTAATCCATTGCTTAGTTCACTTGTTGGTATGAATGGTAGCATTGTTTTGCTGGAATGTGTATTTTTTGTGAGGATATCCACGCAAAAACGGTAGGAGAGAGGATTTCAGAACATGTATGTAATCCTTGAATGGTGTGAAAGCTAACTTGAGCTTTCCAGTTGCACAGAATCCCGCCCATGCACGAGCTTCCACCAAAATTCCTGGTTAAAAATACCGTTCCTCCTTCCGTAAATCACGCCACTACCCGTTGGTACCATCAGGATCATCCAAATTGAATTTTTATTCGTCACTGAAGATAACCTGGCAAAGTTGAAAGTAAAACAATAATTGAAGAACTTTTTGTTATGGTATGTAGCAAAATGTAGTCTATTGAAAACGTTGTTTGTTGTGACATACCATGTCCCACTGTTGATTCATGTGAGCTTTGGCAAAACTCAGACGTCTTTCGATGTGAGATGGTGTAAGATTAGGAGCTTTCACCTTTTTAGCCTTTTCTATGTAACGACTTTTTAACAAAATTTGACGAATTGTCTACCGTGAAAAATTTAAATTGAAATATTGCTTTATTTGCATAAGCGATTTTGAAGAATTCGAAACAGTTCTAATTATTTCCCGATCAAATCGGTCAGAGAGCTTCGATTTACGTTGAAATTCCTTTATTTTACCGTATCCTTGAGGATTCGTTAAAAAAATTGAGAACTACTTGATGGAATTGTCCAATCCGACGAGCAATTTCTCTAATTCCAACATTTTCTTGGTGAAATGCATCGATTTGTCCTTTTTCTCTATCCGTGGGCACTTTTCCTTCCGACATTTTCCAGATATATTAATCAAACTAACCAAAAACAACGGAAAATGTAACTGGTCTTATAGAAACTTGACACTTGAAAAATACACCAACATTTGTTTACGCTCAACGCTTGCACATACACATATGAAAATCATGCAGTGTATGATACAAATACACTAGAATATAAATTGAAGCGTTGTTTGTTAACAATGTTACAAAGCAGCAAGATCATCACCTGGTCTTATAGAAGTTGGACAGAGTGTAGTATTGCTGTACGAACTCTACAACGCATTCTTCTCGGAATCATGTTTTCAGGTTCAGAATCTACACGACCGATTTCGCTGAAATTTTTTAATCTATCTTATAATTTAAATCTATCTATCTATCTATCTATCTATCTATCTATATATATAAAAATGGAGTGATGTCTGTCTGTCTGTCTGATTCTTATAGACGCGGAAACTACTGAACCGATCGACATGAAAATTGGTATGTAGGGGTTTTTGGGGCCGGGGAAGGTTTTCGTGATATTTCGAGACCCCTCCCCCTTCTCTAAGGGGGGGCTGCCATACAAATGAAACACAAATTTCTGCATTACTCGGAAATTAACCAAGCAAACGAAACCAAAGTTGGCATGTGAAAGTTTTAGGGTGCAATAAATGTTTCTATGGTGATAAGATACTCCTTCCCCCTCTCTAATACAAATGAAACACAATTTTTTGCATTACTCGGAAATTAATCAATCAAACGAAACCAAAGTTGGCATGTGAAAGTTTTAGGGTTCAATAAATGTTTCTATGATGGTTAGACAGTCCTTCCCCCACTCAAAGGGGGGGCTGCCATACAAATGAAACACAAATTTCTGCATTACTCGAGAATTAATAAAGCAAATGAAACCAAATTTGGCATGTGGAGGTTTTAGGATGCAATAAATGTTTCTATGGTGTTAAGATACTCCTTCCCCCTCTCTTAGAGGGGGCTGCCGTACAAATGAAACACAAATTTTTGCATTACCCGAGAATTAATCAAGCAAATTAAACCAAATTAGGCATATGGAAACTTTAGGGTGTAATGAATGTTTCTATGGTGGTTAGATACCCCTCCCCCCTCTCTTAGGGGTGGCTGCCATACAAATAAAACACAAATTTCTGCATTACTCGAGAATTAATCAAGTAAATGGGCGGGACAAAGTTTGCCGGGTTAGCTAGTCAGCATATAAAAATGAATTATCTAAAACGTTACATAGCCGTGTTTTCATATCTAATTTTTCTATTTTTTATGAGCTTCGAAAAAGCGAATTTTCATTAAAAATACCGCAGTTTTAACGACGGAAATCTGCAATAAACGGGATATTTCCAGGATCTGCTTTTCCAAACATTTTTTTCTCCAAATAATGAACAGAAAGAGACTGGATACACTGTTTTCTGAAGAGACATCCGGATTTTAGGGGCAGACTCTTGGAAGCAATTGCGATTGTAAGAGTAGATCCGTTTACTGGTATCTAGAGGTAGAAAAACCCTCCAGGAAGTCGGGTTCGAGCCGACGATTTCCGATGATTTATTGAAATGAAAGTATTTTAAATTTTTACGAGTCAGGATCCAAGCTTGTGCCGACTTTACTGACAGAATATTGAGAACATTTATTGCATTCAAAACAATTGCGATAGAGACACTGTAATTTTATAGAAGTAATGTTGCAGGATACCCAGCAATGTCGATGGTTTTGCACCTCGGAATGAGAATGGCACGCGAGATGTTGTTGAAAACTTAACTGATGAAGGTTCGCCAATGAATTATCAGTTTTTGGAAAATTTTTCTAGAATGAATGGAAAATGACTCTTATAAATAGATGTTAAACATTATCCTATTATTGCATTCGCGAACGACCATACAAATCATATCAGTGTGAAACCAACTGATTTCTGTACGGCTCACGGAAAAGTATTATTCAAATTTATTCCTACTTTTCAAGTATCCAATATTATATTAAAGTAAAAATATTTTCAAAACGGCCTGCTTCAGATAGCTTTTCATCAACACCACTGTACAGTCAGAAGTGAAATGAAGTACTTCAGAATCATTTACTTCTGCTTCAAAAAAAAGTTACAGGAGGATTGTGTCCGAGACACGACCGCATAGTTGACGTAGGATTTCGTTAGGTTATCTGTTGATTTTGGTTTGAAGAATTACATAGTTAAACTCTTTGATAATGATTTGGGAATTGTTTGTTCACTCCACCAGTGTTTACCGAGTGATGATGACAGAAGAATAGTAGACAGTCGTTGGATGGTGGAACGAGATATGTTGAAAACCGCCCTTTGTGATCCTAGACGAGATGCCTCTTGTGTTATGTATCGATGAAATAAAGAAAAAAACTAACCAATGTAATATAAGATAATTATTAATACCGAACACAATTATCAATTTTTCTCACCAGTGAAAACTTTAATTTAGAGAGGAAACATATTTGAAATGGATTTTTTTTTTTTATTTATAATTTTTACTTTTTGAGTGTTTATTCAACCCATTGCGAATTCTAATTGGTTTAACAACTCTTAATACTATATTTAGAGCATATAGAAAATAACTTTTTCTAATATTTCTTCACTTTTCCAATTTTTCTCGACGCATAAACTTTACTTGGGTGAAAATGCACACACAAAAATAGACAGCTTAAACCAAAGGACCTGTTCTCGAGCGGGAACACACCTTGGTTTTTATTTATGAAAATTGAAATAAATCGTTTCATATATCAAGTCATTTTTAACGCAACTGCTACCATATACAATTTTACACTTATACTTATGCTAAATTTTTCACAATACACGATCAGTCATTGATATAAAATTTCACGAAGCAACCAATATTAGAGATCCGAATTTAAATTTTATTTGCTAAAATTAATCGTATCATTCACCTTACTTGCAATATAAAAATGTCGCCGACTTGCATATATTTGCAATGCCGATTTCCCTCGGGTACCTTGGTTTTGATGTCTCTGTTAGGAAACACATTTTGGTAGGAACAAAAGCTCCACCTACTTTCATGTATTTGCAATGCCGATTTCCCTCAGGCAGCTTGGTCTTGATGTCTCTGTTAGGTACTCGCCGCATGTGTCGTCAATTTCGACCAATCAGAAGTGGGTATCTCTGTTAGGATAGGGGTTGAGATTTTTCAATTGTTCGATAGTTAGTTTCATGACATATATTATTTTCTTGAATATAAAAAAATGTTATGGAGTGCCGAAATCGATTGACCCAAAAATTTCATCAATCCATCATAAAATGACTGAGCAATAAGCGTTTTAAATTGGACAATTTTCACGATGTGCTCGATTCCCGATTTTCAATTTGTACAACAATATGTTCCCGAAAGACGTAATCCTACGTCAAAAGACCGTGATAATTGAGTAATTTGGCATCAATTCATAACATACGGAAAGTCTGTAGCACTGTACTATAGGGTTGGGGAAAAGGAAATGTCGTATTTCTGATCGAATTTTTAGGCTTTATTTAACAT
The DNA here is from genome assembly GCF_029784135.1 of Toxorhynchites rutilus septentrionalis. NCBI lineage: Eukaryota > Metazoa > Arthropoda > Insecta > Diptera > Culicidae > Toxorhynchites > Toxorhynchites rutilus. Next base: position 92,885,326 of record NC_073746.1, on the reverse strand, counting down.
ACTTAAAATTATCCAATTTAAGTCAAATATGTGCCGTTTTTTTCGCAAACTTGTTGCCATTTAGAAGGCAACTTCATAATTAAGCTGAAAGAGGCTTTGAAATCAAATTTTAGTTGAAGTTTATTGACGAATGACGAACTACTTATTGTACATAACCAATCGACTCATGTGTATGAAATCCAGAAATAAATATTCTGCTTCTTCCGGTTATGTAATCCGTTTCGAATTTAGAATGTAAATTGTAAATGTAAATTGATTTTCCGTCAACAATGTGATCAACAGATCCCAATTTGCCAAATTAAAAGATGTTCTCAACCATATACAATGCTCGGCTTTTCCAGCCATTTAAGAATTTTTCCGAAAAGCATTTTTCTTTCAAATTTAATATAGTCTTACCACAAACGGCATTAAATATATAAATATCGAGGAATTTGTGGACATAACCATATATAGTGCTTCCTAATAGTAAATAATATGTTCCCCAATTTTGTCTACCTTGATTTCGCCGTAAATGCTCAACAGCTTCATAGGCTCTACCTTGTTATTTCCATTATCTATTTTATCTTTCATTCGTGTGATCGGTAGCATGATTATTGCGGTCCTCGAATTGATTTTGTTGATGAACTCATTCGCTTCTTCATACACTACTCTGAAACTTTTTTTTTTAATTCAAACGTATTTTTCTGTGGGCACTGGGGATTTTTTCGATTGATGTTTTATCGGAGAATGAACCTTTGAGTCTATGACTATCTTTTTAGAATGAACAAAGTAGAAAAAATCGACTAAAAACGGTTTATATCATCCAACACCTAGAGTGATTAGAAATTCGACGAATTCGCTGTTCAACTATTTTCAGCATGAGTGACATACTGACATACCACTCCAGTCCATTTTCTGGTGAATTTTGCATAGACCAGTGCCCTTGATCCGTTTTATGGAGCGAAAGGGGAGTCTTTTGTCAACTCTGAGTACTTCAACTTCTTGAAGATATTCCTCGTTAGTTCGTTTTACAAAAATTTTTTTAGCATCCATTACGTCATAAAATAAATTTTCAATACATTTTTTTACACGTTAACATTCGAATACACTTCAAAGTAAAACAAATTAAATGTATATTCAATACACCCATATTCAACTAGATTATTTGGTTGGTTGCGGTGACAGTTACTCTGAATCACCCTGTACAAGTGCTCTCATGAAATTGCATGGCCTACGAAGTTTAATATTACGTAAAACGTTGTATACACTTTTTATTTTTTACATTTTCTCGAAATAATGAAGCTCATGCAAATTGTAAAGGGTTAATGTGACTGCAAATTCAAATCAAGAATTCTAATTGGTAAGTTTTTGGTATTTTACGTAATTCACTATTTGTACCCATGTACGAAATGAATATTACAACCGTGTATTGTGTTTTTTTTATCAAACTTAATTGCAACGTGAAAGTCTTCAACCGTCATATATAGTATCAAAATATTGCATAAAAGCATTTTAAGCAACGAATCGTTGCGATTAAAACAATCAGTTACGAGTCGTCTCATCACTATTGCCACAAGCCTACAATCGAAATGAACAACAGAGAAGATTACCAATGAATCAGAAATCCATCAAAATAATTGTTTCATATTAGCCCCGACATTTATTCTAAAAACAATTCCGATAAAACACCACAACCCCTGCCGTGTTTCGGTCAATTTTCCTTCCGAAGCCGCTGCAGACAGTGCCATGCATTGTGTGGGCTGCAATTGCATGATGCCTTTGCCTTTGAATCTCTCTCCTATCCCTCCCTGTCGGGCCGGGCAATGATTGAGGAAAATAATAACACAACTGCCTTATTCGATATCGATAACCCAAAGAGGCAGTCCCTCTAGACCTGTGCAGACAGCAAAACACAGGGCAATCCGAATGGAAAAGAGCATCCAGCGAGCCATCAATGGTGTGCATTTTGCATCATGCTCACCCAGAACTATCCATCGCCGCCGATCCTGCCCCACCCACCCACAAGCGCGTCCGGGATTTGTGCCAGGCCGCTTGCCGGAAAGAGATAAGCAAGACCCCGATAAGAGCTCTAGCTTTCTATTAGGCGAATGTCATTTGCATGCACACTCACTCAAATCAGCTCAGCCTCGATCTCTCCGTCCGATGTGATTCCGGCGACTTGAGGCCTTTTGGCAAAACCATGTGCAGCAGCAGCAGCCAGGCGGTAGCGGCGGCGGTGGCGGCCGGTCCGTCCGGCTCAAAGTCAGGACACATAATTGCAGCGAAGAGGGACAGCCTTAATCGATCCTAATCGACCGAGTGAATTCTGCGGTGGAGCGGCGCCTCCCGTGTGACTATCAAATCACTCAAAGTCAATGAAAATTTAAAAATACCCAACGAATCGTTCGACATTCAATCCGTACGTCTGGGTAGTTTGCAGCCATAGATCTGTTTATAGATCTCGTTTCATCAATAGGTTTAGATATCGTTTGATTGTCCCTTTAAGCGAAGCTTAAAAGACTGATGCATCCATCATCCATCAGCGTTGGAAGAAGGTAAAAATCTCAGATTTATGTTAATAAATTGTGTTCTATGATCTATTCATCGCCTCTCATTTTATCTTTAACTAGCTGACCCGGCAAACTTCGTTCCGCCCAAAATTTATTTTTCGTTATCACATCCACGTTTTCTTACTAAGCGCCGTTCATGGGTCCAATCGCAGAATTATTCATTGATTGATCTTCTAATCTACCCTTTAAAATAACCTTTTACTATAAAATTCCTAGTACTTCTACCAAAACTCGACATTATAATATCAGGTTATTTTCAGATACAATTCTCGTTCAAGATTTTTCAACCAATTGCAAATAACATGTTTCTCCGTTACATGAAATAAATATTTTATACAGAAAATATAATAGAATAAAGACAGCCCTAAATCGGACAATTCCTTCCTCGAGTTCTGCTCTTATCAACACATCCGGCGATCCTTTTTTTGGTTTAGATAGAAGACGATATAGGAGTGCGTTTCATCACATTAAAATCCATTTCCAGTGTAATGTAATTCTGTAATTCTATGAATGTAATTCTAGAACATATGGGAATTTAAATTTCCGAATTTTCCCTTTTTGCTTCAGAGTTTTCCGAAATTTGGTTTGTTTGGTTTAAATATGGGTAATAATTTTATGGGACCCCCTCTCCATTCCAGATATATATATATATATATATATATATATATATATATATATATATATATATATATATATATATATATATATATATATATATATATATATATATATATATATATATATATATATATCTATATATAAATGGAGTGATGTCTGGGGTTTTTGGGGCCGGGGAAGGTTTTCGTGATATTTTGAGACCCCGCAATAAATGTTTCTATGATGGTTAGACAGTCCTTCCCCCACTCAAAGGAGGGGGGCTGCCATACAAATGAAACACAAATTTCTGCATTACTCGAGAATTAATCAAGCAAATGAAACCAAATTTGGCATGTGGAGGTTTTAGGATGCAATAAATGTTTCTATGGTGATAAGATACTTCTTCCCCCTCTCTTAGAGAGGGCTGCCATACAAATGAAACACAATTTTTGCATTACTCGGAAATTAATCAATCAAACGAAAACAAAGTTGGCATGTGAAAGTTTTAGGGTACAATAAATGTTTCTATGATGGTTAGACAGTCCTTGCCCCACTCAAAGGGGGGGGGGGGCTGCCATACAAATGAAACACAAATTTCTACATTACTCGAGGAATAATCAAGCAAATGAAACCAAATTTGGCATGTGGAGGTTTTAGGGTGCAATGAATGTTTCTATGGTGGTTAGATACCCCTCCCCCCTCTCATAGGGGTGGCTGCCATACAAATAAAACACAAATTTCTGCATTACTCGAGAATTAATCAAGTAAATGGGCGGGACGAAGTTTTCTGGGTTAGCTAGTGTATATATATATATATATATATATATATATATATATATATATAGATATATATATATATATATATATATATATATATATATATATATATATATATATATATATATATATATATACATATATATATATATATATATATATATATATATATATATATATATATATATATATATATATATATATATACGTTCATCGTATAAGTTGAAGTTTCTCAACATATTTTTTTGAATACCGTGAGATTGGATAAAATCAATTCAACATTGATTTGGTTAGTCAAAAAGTCTAATAGAGTAGGATTGGTGAAGCTC